>NC_142936.1:94848812-94858812 GCF_046866305.1 Octopus bimaculoides | reverse complement strand
GAACGCTCAACAATTTGCACGTGAATTACTCAGGCCGACTGTTTCGTTGGACGGATCAGCTGGAACCCTCGTCATCGTAACCAACGGAATGCCAATGATGCATATGTACATATGGTGTATTGAATTTTACTGTGTCGTGGCGTGGGTGCGATGAAAGGATTTTAGCAAAAGAAAGGGGGTGATAGTTTAAAATGTCCGAGAAGCACCTGTCTAGAACATCTACAGTCTGCTTTTGAGCACACGGCATACTTACTCCTTTAAGTTGTGTAGTTTGATGCGTCACCCAACCATTCTGGAAGAATACATCATCATCACTACACACTCTGTTGCGCACAGCATGGCACAATGTACGACACACAACATCAACTTACATCTCACCATATCCGCCATTATATTAGGTTTCACAGTAAACCAGCCACTAAATACCACACCATAACCGATGCGGCGACGCTCCTCATATCATATGACAACACAAGCCACACTGTCTCACACCACACAACATACCACCACACCCACATCACATGAGCACAATCTAGACTACAATCACTATTAGAACTACTACCACTACCACCACCACACGCACACAACCATCTCTAACACTATCCCCCGTCAAATCGCCAACATATAACAACACTCAAAACCACAACACACCAGGACATGTACAACATAACAGAAGACAAACTGTACCATAACACAACATACAAACACTTCCGCCAGCATCACCAGCAGCAGCACCACCACCACCATGAATTACCGCCAGACAAAGTGGTACTCCGTCGGTTACGACGACGCGGGTTCCAGTTGATACGATCCACGGAAGGGTATGCTCGGGAAATTAACGTGGAAGTGGCTGAGCACTCCACAGACTCACGTGATCTCAGTGAGACTCAGCGTGACATAGAATGTGACAAAAATGGTCGTTTGAAATGCAGGTACAACACATTTTTACCAACTGAGTGGACTGGAGCAATGTCAAAATAAAGTGTCTTGCTCAAGGAAACATGACACCTGCCAGCAATTGAACTCACGAGCTTATGATCGCGAGCCAAATGCCCTAACCACTAAGCCACTCGCCTTCACAACCCTACGAACACCAGCACCAGCACCATATATATATATATATATATATATACATACACACGTGAGTCGTCTAAGAGACCATAAGTCAGGGAGAAGATGCACTCGTATATCTGTCAATAAAGTGGCTGTGTTATTTGAGAGACTGAAATAGCTTAAAATGTCTTCACTGAAGATGTTACGTAAAATATGAAAAGTTTTTTTCTGTATTACATAATAATCAAAACCACGTGTATTAAATGCATTCAAAATAGCGATGTTTGGTTTCACTTTATGATCATTCCGTGATGGATGGCTATTTCATTAGCATTGTCCTGCGTTTGAGAATTTAAAAATCACTTCTTTAACTTTCTAAGACATCTCAACGCTTATAAAGCAAACTTCGTTTCTTTGTTTACGTTCATAGGGGGCTAGATTCATGGGATTGTTTTTCGAGTAGGGACGAAGAAGAGTTTAGGTACTCGAGAAAGTCTGAACATTAAGGATGAAGGTGAGGTGGAACCAGGTAACGTTCTGAGTTCTTGTTCGTTCAATTCCGATTAAGGCGTTTAACTGGGTGGGGAAAGGGTTTTGGAGGTGCACGCTGGTATCTATTTCGGCGAGTTGTGATGTATATAGGATTTGGGCTCGTCTGGCAGGAGGGTTATTTGTGAGGTCATCTCTCTGTATCTTTCCTTACCATTTATAAAATTATTTCTCTTATTCTTCCCTTTAATTCCTTATTGTCACATACGCCTCTTTGTATCTTTCTTAACCATTTATAAAAAAAATGTTCTCTTATTTTTACCTGTCTCCCCACTCTTATCCCCGCTTTGTAAACTTACAAGTACATACCAGAACATGGTATGTTTTTTTTTCTTTTTCCTTCTTTTAATCCTAATTTCTTTCTACATTTATATTCGCCACTCCTACCGAGCCCTCAACGCATTCTGACTGAATCTTCCACGGGTTAACATGTACCTCCTTGCGACAATGTAAACTTTCGTTTTCTCAAGATTATCGTTACTCTGAAGAATAACCTGCGGTTCACCCGCTGCTTGCATATCCACCGCTTCCGAGGCTCCACCCGCTATGAAAGAAATATAGCCCGGATCTTATCTACTCCATTCCTTAACTCATGTACTCTTATTCGCATACCTGGTGACCCTGGTTGCCAACCGTTAAGCATTTAAAGAACTTTTTTCAATTTATCGTACTTCGGTAAGAAAAAAAAATCACAACCTTCCGTCTCAATATATATATATGTATATATACATATATAAATATATGTATACATATCCACCAAGGATCGAGGTGTAGGAAGAAAGTTAGCATCAAGCAATCCGTAGTAAATAAATGAAAAAAAACCACCTTTCAGGGACAATAGTGGCTTATTGAGATGGAAGGTTGTGAATGTGTTCTTCTTCTGGAAACAATGTTTATTATCAGCAGACCAAACATTTATCTTATATGGTATTAAATATGCCTTCATTGACTTATGTTGCTCAAATACATGTCCAGGAGTCATTCATAATTATTTCTCTGAGCTCAGTTTCGTTTCTGAGATATATACACATATATATATTCATATATGAATATACAAACATACATACATGCATAAATATATACACACACACATATATATATATATATATGTGTGTGTGCGTGTGTGTGTGTGTATGTATATATGTATGTATGCATATGTGCACATATATGTATATGTGTGTGAGTACGTGCGTGTAATGCGAGAAGCAGAATCACATGCCAGTTCGGAATGACGTCTCTATAACTGATATGGAAGCACGGTGTAAAACTAACCCTATAAAACATGTCTTGCACCAATTCTTCTACGCAGAGCCATACATTTACAAAATCTATTAATTTAAAAAAACAAAAAACAAATTCTTACTGCTTGTGCATCTGAACTTTGCCAGTTTATAACAAGCTTTGCAGTGATATATAAAATACATATATAAAAAGAGAGAGAGAGTGAGAGACAGGGGAGTAAATATATGCAAGCATATATGTGTGTGGTTGTGCATGTGGGTGTATACACACACGCTACACATACATACACACACATATACATACATACATACATACATACATATATATATATATATATATATATATATATATATATATATATATATATATGTATATATATATATATATATATATATATATATATATATAAATGCAGAGAGGTGGGAACCCTATATGCAGGTAAGCAATATGCAACATCGTGTTAAGTTGTGCACCTGCAAAACTGCAGTGTTAGTAAAGGAAAAGGTGCGTGTGTGTTATGTGTGTGTGAGTTTGTGTGTGTGTGTGTGTATTTCATTTCTTCTTACTAGTATTTCTACCGTAATAAGGGGAAAGGTTATTTCAAGGTGTGAGTGTATATATATATATATATATATATATATATATATATATATATATATATATATATATATATATATATTAAGGTTTAGATGCATGCAGGCGCAGGAGTGGCTGCTTGGTAAGAAGCTAGTTTCCAACCACATAGTTCGGCGATACGAGCCCCGATACGAGCCGCGGTCGGTACCGCGACGAGGGCCGAGCCGCAAGCTCGCGGGTCGGACCCGGCGGAACAGCCGCGGTCTAGGTGGCCATCACACACCAAGGAGGACCAGACAACTATGTAGTGATAGCAACCGTCGATCGAATGGTCGTTTCGTCCGACTCGAATGGCGACCTCGGCCGACGGAAAGGCAGACGGTCGGCCGGCGGTCGCCTCGCCGTTAACCCCGCCGGTCGCCGCCGCGTACCCGCAGAGTCGATCGAAGCGGTCGAATTCAGAGCGACGAATAGGCGACGGAGTTCAGCCGCGAAGAGCAGGTGCGGCCGACAGAAAAGCAGACGGTCGGCCGGCGGCGACACCGACCGCGAGTGTGCGTGTGCGTGTGTGTGTGTATGTGTGTTACGCACGGTAAGCCACGCGGCCTATGCGGTGGACGGACGAGAAGCAGGCCGAGCGAGTCACGGCAGCGATAAGGAAGCCAGCTAGCGAAGAGGAGCGATTGTGAACCGAGCAAAACAGCGGAAGACGCATCAGCGGCGGAGCTCCGCCGGCGAACTGCGCCTGCTATCGAAAGACCGTCATCTCGGCGCCGATACCGAATGCGAGTGTGTGTGTCCGTGTGTTACGCACGCTGTGTGACGCTTGGAGACGCTAGGACAGGCGGCCGACGCGGTTGACGGACGAGAAGCAGGTCGAGCGAGTCGTGGCAGCGAGAAACGAAACCGGCGAGCGATTGGGAGCGAGCAAAGTGAAAGCGGACGCATCGGCGGCGGAGTCTCGCCGGCGAACGGCCGGTGCGATGAAAAGTGCGACGTGTCGGCCGCGGTACGTGCCGCGTGAGCGACGCAGCCGGTACCGTTACCGGGTCTGACTCGCAAATTTGCGGGTCGGACCCGGGGGAATAGTCACGCTCTAGGTGACGCTCACACCCCAAGGGGGTCCAGACTACTATGTAGGGTAGTCGTTGATCGGATGGGTTCCCCAACTCGAAGGAATAGTTTCGCTTCTTTATTCCGACGATCGGACCCGCGTAACCCCTGCGCGATCGACTCTACACGGCCGGCGCGTCCCCGATTCATCCGTCGACGACTCGCCCGCCTTGTAATGAGCGCCCACGCCCTTGCTGTCGCCGTCGTTCCACGCCCCGCGTCGCGGTAGATCCGCTCGCTCGCCCGTGCGCCGGCAGCCGTTCGTGCTGTCACCATCGGCTGATAGGTTTCCTCCTTCTCGCCCGCGCCGTCGCTACGCTAAGCTCTCTGACTCGAAGGGATGCCTCGCCTCTCCTTTCTGCCGTCGGTCGGACCCGCGTAACCCGCCGCGGTATCGACTTTACACGGCCGGCGCGTCCACGATTCTTCCGCCGACCAACCGCCCGCCTTGCAGTGGGCGCCCCCGCCCTTGCTGTCCGTCGTTTCACGCCCCGCGCGGTGGCAGATCCGCTCGCTCGCCCGCATGCTGGCAGCCGCCGTTCCGTTCGAGCTCGCGCTCCGTTCGGTCTCTTCCTACGCGACGCAAATATTAAACTGAGACTCTCGCGTACCTGCCGTCGCAGCAGCAGCCGCGGGTCGAGGCGTGCGGAGGATTCACGCTGCATCGATTTTGGTGACTCTGGATAACTGTCAGTACGATCGCACGGGCTAGTATCAACTAACCTTCGACGGCCCGGTAAGTGCCAACTGTGGTGGCAACGGGTAACGAGGAATCAGGGTTCGATTCCAGAGAGGGAGCATGCGAAACGGCTACCACATCCAAGGAAGGCAGCAGGCGCGCAAATTACCCACTCCCGGCACGGGGAGGTAGTGACGAAAAATAACGGCGCGGGACTCTGTTGAGGCCCCGCGATCGGAATGAGTACACTTCAATTCCGCCCCCCACGATTTGTTCGAAGAGATCGAGACGAAAAGGATCGCTTGCATACGACTCGACTTGCCGTTCGGATTGACGTGCTTAGTAGAGCAGCTACCACACTGCGATCTATTGAGTCTCTTCTAGCGAACGACACGATCCGCCCTTTCGAGACGGACATCCGTTTTCCCGCCGTTCCCTTTTCTTTATTGTTTCACGAGAGAAACCGCGAACTGATCGAGACTGAGACGAAGCGCGGCTTAGTGGTGTGTTACGCACGCTAGAACACGCGGCCTAGGCGGTGGATGGACGAGAAGCAGGCCGAGAGAGTCGTGGCAGCAAGATGGAAGCCAGCGAGCGACTACAAGCGATTGGGAGCCGAGCAAAGCGACGGAAGACGTATCGGCGGCGGAGCTCCGCCGGCGAACCACACGTGCTATCGAAAGGCCGACGTCTCGGCGGCGGTGCCGACCGCGAGTGTGTGTGTCCGTGTGTTACGCACGCTGTGTGACGGAAAAATCGAGATCGCGGCGGCGGCGGCGGCGGCAGAGGCAGATTCGAGAGGCACTAAGCGCAGGCGAAGAAGAAGAAGAAGAAGAAGAAGAAGAAGAAGAAGAAGAAGAAGAAGAAGAAGAAGAAGAAGAAGAAGAAGAAGGTACGCCCGTTCGAGCTAAGAGCCGCGGAGCTTCGTCCGTAGCTCTTGCCTGAACGTACGCCCGTTCTAGCTAAGAGCCGCGGAGCTTCGTCCGTAGCTCTTGCCTGAACGTACGCCCGTTCGAGCTAAGAGCCGCGGAGCTTCTTCCGTAGCTCTTGCCTGAACGTACGCCCGTTCGAGCTAAGAGCCGCGGAGCTTCGTCCGTAGCTCTTGCCTGAACGTACGCCCGTTCGAGCTAAGAGCCGCGGAGCTTCGTCCGTAGCTCTTGCCTGAACGTACGCCCGTTCGAGCTAAGAGCCGCGGAGCTTCGTCCGTAGCTCTTGCCTGAACGTACGCCCGTTCGAGCTAAGAGCCGCGTGCGTTCGTTCTTTCGCATATATACGTGCGTATGTTCGAACAAACGAACGTACCTACGTGCATTTGTTCTTTCTCATATATACGTGCGTACTCATATATACGTGCGTACCTACGTACGTTCTTACGTTCGAACAAACGAACGTATGCACCTACGTACGTTCGTTCTTTAACATATATACGCGCGTACTTTCGAACAAACGAATGTACGTACCTACGTGCGTTCGTTTCATCGTATATATATACGTGCGCAAGCACGATCGAACAAACGAACGTAAGTACAGACGTGTGTTCGTTCTTTCGCATATATACGCGGTTACTTTCGAACAAACAAACGTACGTACCTACGTGCGTTCATTCTTTCGCATATACACGTGTGTACGTTCGAACAAACGAACGTACATGCCTACGTGCGTTCGTTCTTTCGTATATATATGTGCGTACGATCGAACAAACGAACGTAAGTACAGACGTGTGTTCGTTCTTTCGCATATATACGTGCGTACGTTCGAACAAACAAACGTACGTACCTACGTCCGTTCGTTCTTTCGCATATATACGCGCGTACGTTCGAACAGACGAACGTACGTACCTACATGCGTTCGTTCTTTCTCATATATACGTGCGTAGTTTCGAACAAACGAACGTACTTACACCTACGTGCGTTCGTTCCTTCGCATATATACGTGCTTACGTTCGAACAAACGAACGTATGCACCTACGTACATTCGTTCTTTCACATATATACGCGCGTAAGTTCGAACAGACGAACGTACGTACCTACGTAGTTCGTTCTTTCGCATATATAATCGCGTACTTTCGAACAAACGAACGTACGTACCTAGGTGCGTTCGTTCCATCGTATTTATACGTACGTAAGCACGATCGAAAAAAAGAACGTACGTGCCTACGTGCGCTCGGTCTTTCGCATATATACGTGCGTTCATTCGAACAAACGAACGTACGTACCTACGTGTGTTCGTTGTTTCACATATATACGCGCGTACGTTCGAACAAACGAACCTACGTACCTCCGTGCGTTCGGTCTTTCGCATATATACGTGCGTACTTTCGAACTGACGAACGTACGCAGAAGCAGGTCGAGAAGGAAGCGGCGACCCTGAAGGAAGCCGGCGAGCGATCGGAAGCGATTAGGAGGAAAGAGAGAGCGGAGGAGGGTTAGGCGGCGAAGTTCCACCGGCGAACTGCCGGTGCGATCGAAAGGCCGTCGTCTCGGCGGCAATAATGACCGCGAGTGTGTGTCCGTGCGTTACGCACGCTAGACCCTAGGAAAGGTGTCCGAGGCGCTCGATGGAAGGGAAGCAGGCCGTGCGAGTCGTCTCTGCGGCGAGAAGGAAGCTGGCGAGCGATCGGGAGCAATTAGGAGCAAAGAGAAAGCGGAGGACGGTCAGGCGGTGCAGTTCTGCAGGCAAACCGCCGGTGCGATCTATAGGCCGAAGTTTCGGCCGCGATACGAGCCCCGATCCGCAAACTCTCGGGTCGGACCCGGCGGAACAGTTGCGGTCTAGTTGGCCCTCACACGCCAAGATGGTCCAGACTACTATGTAGGAGTAGCAGCCGTCGATCGGATGGTCGTTTCGTCCGACTCGCACCCCGACCGCGGCCGACAGAAAGGCAGACGGTCGGCCGGCGGTCGCCCAGCCGGTCACCGCCGCGTACCCGCAGAGTCGTTCGGAAGCGGCTGAATTCAGAGCGACGACTAGGCGGCAGAGAGGCGATCGGGCGCCAGAGTTCCGCCAGCGAAGCGCAGGTGCGATCGAAAGCACTGTCGGCTCGCCGGCGACACCAACCGCCAGTGTGTGTGTGTGTGTATGTGTGTTACGCACGCTAGAACACGCGGCCTAAGCGGTGGACGAACGAGAAGCAGTCCGAGCGAGAAGGAAGCCAGCGGGCGACTAGGAGCGATTGTGAACCGAGCGAAGCAGCGGAAGATGCATCGGCGGCGGAGCTCCGCCGGCGAACCGCACCTGCTATCGAAAGGCCGTCGTATCGGCGGCGATACCGAATGCGAGTGTGTGTGTCCGTGTGTTGCGCACGATAGGAGACGCTGGCACAGGCGGCCGACGCGCTCGATGGACGAATAGCAAGTCGAGCGAGTCGTGGCGGCGACAAAGGAATCCGGCGAGCGATTGGAGCACCGTCAGTTTTTAAATCTGCTACTTATGACGTTTGTCACTGTTTTCCAGCTACTACGTTACGGAACGTAAACAAAGCAACACCAGATGTCAAGTGAGGTCGACAAACATTCATACATTACATATATTATATATATATATATATATACATTGTATATATTATATGTATATACATTATTATCATTCTTCTTATTACTACTACTACTGCTACTATTACTACTACTGCTACTACTGCCACCACTGCTGCTGCTGCTGCTACTACTACTACTACTACTACTATTGACACTACTACTGACACCACTACCGCTACTGCCACCACTACCAATACTACTACTACTGCTACTACTACTACTGTCGTTATTATTACTACTGCCACTGCTACTGCCACTGCCACTACTACTACTACTACTACTACTACTACTACTACTACTACTACTACTACTTTGTGAAGTTTGCTTTGGCGGTTGTTTTCTTTCCGTCATGTCTTCAATGTGGTTCCCCACAATAAACCAAATGATACAAGCCGCTGGGGGGAGAGAATACTGCAAAAGACTGGGGAAGGATTTGGTGGGGTGCGTAGGGGTGGGAGAACAGATAAGTTGAGATAATAGATGGCGAATAATATGACAGGGAAGACAAAAGAAGAAACCGTGGAGAGGAGGAGGGGATGCCAGGTAGGAGGAAGAAGAAGAAGAAGAAGAAGAAGAAGAAGAAGAAGAAGAAGAAGAAGAAGAAGAAGAAGAAGAAGAAGAAGAAGAAGAAGAAGAAGAAGAAGAAGAAGAAGAAGAAGATACAACAACTATAACAGCAACAAATGCTTCACTGTTATAACGAGAGAAATAAAAGTAAATTAACATTGAATAAATGAAAAAGCTAATTAAACAATATGGTGGCAACGATGCAAACAGGGCGACAAAATGGCAGTTTTGAATATTAATGAGGTAAGGGTGGTCGGAAATAGCTCTCCAATGAAAGAGTAAACATTGGTGTTATTAATGTATCAGTGTGTTAAGATGGTGACGTGACTGAGAATTCTCTGCGACACAAATATTTAAATATAGCCAGAATATGACCTCCATATAAACATACATACATACATACATATATACATACATACATACATTCATGCATGCATTCAAATATGAGTCCGTATGTTTACGTGGAGAAGATGTGCTTGTTTGTATTTTGCATGGCAATTAAACGAAACCACAGCCATAGAAATCAGTAAAATTGAAATTATGCAGCAAAATGTAATACTATAATGTTAATCTATATACCGGAAGTGGTTAAAGTGTGTGTGTGTGTGTGAACCCGGTGTAAATATGCTTATCATTCCCATACACACACCCGATATACATACATGTATGTATGTATGTATGTATGTCT
>NC_142936.1:94833812-94843812 GCF_046866305.1 Octopus bimaculoides | reverse complement strand
CAATCATAATTGTTGTGGGTATGCGTGTGTGTGTTCCAGAAGGTGACAAGTAGGTCCAAGAGAAGCCCTGTCTGACCACTTAGAATAAAGAACTCAAAACTACGTCTGAGAGTAAATTAAATATTTCATCCATTTTCATCATTTCGGCAAAATATCGTCATCGGCATCGCCGTTGTCGTTAGCATTATCATTTTGTTCTTCTGATGCTGCTGTTTACTTCCACATCAAACCCAGTCAAGCAAACCTTTACACAAAGGCGTGCCATCTCTGACTATCCCGTTTATATTTTGTGTTAACAAAAAAAAAAAAAACATAGTTTCTGCGGGACTACATTATCTAACATACGTTTCCTTTCATAGGAAATGACAGAGTAATTTAAGAGATATTTGACTGCTTTCTTTCTTCTTTTGCTTTGTTTTTTTGTTTTTTTCTTGCAAGCTGAACGACACTTTCATTGTCGCATCATAATCATATTCTTCATCAGTGCAGTGTTTTAGGCTGTATAATGCGTTTATTCATTCTTCACACGTTCCACGTTTGAACGCGAATATACAAAACGCTGATGTATTTTGCCTTCAAGAAAACAGCTTCTCCTTTCAGGCAATATGTTTTGATTTGACACTCATTTTAGTGACGTAATGGGACGCTACTGTTTCGGAGTAATTGCGTCACTTCAGTCAAAGTTGCCCTAATCTTTAATGCTAAACATGATTGGTGATTCCTGTTTATAAAATTTAGCAAATTAATTATTCACTGATGCATAGTGTTGTCTGCCAAGTCGATAATAAATTATGCGCACATAAGACAAGAATGAAAACAAGATGAATATATTCGTTCTTAAGCGTTCATATATACCAGAACGTGTTAAAAATAAATATGTAATATCATTGATTTGACTTTCGCTGTTTTACATACTTTTTTTTTCAATCATTTGACTGCGGCCATGCTGGAGCATCGCCTTTAGTCGAACAAATCGACCCCAGGACTTATTCTTTGTAAGCCTAGTACTCAATCTATCGGTCTCTTTTGCCGAACCACTAAGTTACGGGGACATAAACACACCAACATCGGTTGTCAAGCGATGATGGGGGGACAAACACAGACACACAAACATATATATATATATACGACGGGCTTCTTTCAGTTTCCGTCTACCAAATCCACTCACAAGGCTTTGTTCAGGATAATTCTAAAACACAGTTATGTTTAAAATACATGTCGCATTTTCCCCGGATACAGTTCGAACTTATAAATTCAGGTTTCTATCAATGTAGCTTAGGCAGATTTGCGTTATCGTCACTAATATTCTAGTAGAGATGCTGCATTTCGATGTCCAGTTCTATTGGGATGAGACGTTTGGGCGCAGCAACTTGTCCAAAGAACCCCCTTTTGCCACAGCACTTTTTAGAATATGGCATCGTCAGGTGCGAATTAAATGAAACTACTCCACAGTTTCAATCCTAATTTTTATCATCGTCTGTACGATAAAAACGTTTATTTCACACATACACACACACGCGCGCGCATACACGTGGCTTAGGTTAGTACAGGTGTTGTATTTCGTTGGTCACATCTACGCGCCCGAGTCTGCGTTCAGTGAAATGCGAGACGTCGTCCACAGCGTCCCGAGCCAAACAGACGGATATAATAAAGACAGACGCGCAGACAAACACACAGAGATTCCAGACAGTTGTTAACTCATAAAAGAATGCGACCGGAAATCAGTTGTCGATACGCCATTTTGAATAATCATGTGCGGTAATCAATCAAAGTCAAATGAAGTCTCTTCTATCATTCGTCGGTTTAGCAGCTTTACAGCTTAACAACCTGATGTAATATCACCTTTGATCTTTAAATCTCAGTAGAGCATCGGTTATTAAAGCAGCTATTGCTTTTTTTTTTGATATTACTGCTTATATAACTCACATGTATATGATAAATTGAGGGAAGCCATCAAGGGAGTAGCTTTCATTTTCTATGTTTTGGTTGGTCTGTCTTATTTACAAAAACAAATCACACGTGGCTGTATGGTTTAGAACTCGCTTTCCAGCCATGTAATTTCAAGTTCAGTCCCTCTGCGTGGCACCTTGAGCAAGTACTTTTCCTATAGTCCCGGGCCAACAAATGACCTGCGAGTGAATTTGGACACTCATCAAATATGTCTGTAGATAGATATACTTAGAGAGATGGAGAAAAGAGCGAGAGAGAGAGAGGAGGAGAGAGAGAGGAGGAGAGAGAGAGGGAGAGAGAAACAGACAGACAGAGAAAGAGAGAGATGCGTATATACGTATGTATATATGTTGGCACTCCGTCGCTTACGACGTCGAGGGTTCCAGTTGATCTGATCAACGGAACAGCCTGCTCGTGAAATTAACGTGCAAGTGGCTGAGCACTCCACAGACACGTGTACCCTTAACGTAGTTCTCGGGGATATTCAGCGTGACACAGTGTGACAAGGCTGGCCCTTTCAAATACGGGTACAACAGAAACAGGAAGTAAGAGTGAAAGAAAGTTGTGGTGAAAGAGTACAGCAGGGTTCGCCACCATCACCTGCCGGAGCCTCGTGGAGCTTTAGGAGTTTTCGCTCAATAAGCACTCATAACGCCCGGTCTAGGAATCGAAACCGCGATCCTATAACCACGAGTCCGCTGCCCTAACCACTGGGCCATTGCGCCTCCGCGTGTATATATATATATATATATATATATATATATATATATATATATATATATATATATATATATATATATATATATATATATATATATATATATATATATATATATATATATATATATATATATATATATATATATATATATATATATATATATATATATATATATATATATATATATATATATATATATATATATATATATATATATATATATATATATATATATATATATATATATATATATATATATATATATATACACATATATATATATATATATATATATATATATATATATATATATATATATATATGCATGTATGTATTTGTATGTATACGTATCTTTGTGTTTGCCACCCCCAGCATTGCTTGACAACCAGCACTGGTTTGCTTACGTCCCTGTACCTTAGCGGTTCGGCAAAATAGAAGTTAGAATAAGCACCAGAATTTAACAATAAAAATTTGTACTGGGTGTATTTGTTTGACTATAACCTTCGAGGATGTGCTCCAGCATGGCCGCAATCAATGACTGAAGCATGTAAAAGATAAAAGGTAAGCAAAAATATTCGCAACAAAGTATATAGCAACAACAGCAACAGTTTGCGACGGCAATGATAACAACTGGCCCTCCGTCGGTGTCGACGATGCGTGTTCAAGTTGATCCGATCAACGGAGCAGCCCCTCGTGATACCAACCTGCCTGAAACCACCTCTGGCTCTGTAGTACAAATGTCTTGTTTTCAAAAGTTCTTGATTTAAAATCTTCCGCCAAACCTTAGCCACAATTTATTTTCCTAATACTAGCTTAACGATAATGAAGTTATTTTACTAAATTCTTTGTTATATTTAAAATCAATTGAAAAGAACACAGAGCATCTCCACAGAAATATGCTAACAAAAGGGTTTAGTGGCTGAGTACTCCACAGACACCCCCCCTACCCTTAGTGTAGTTCTTAGGGAGATTCAGCATGATACAAGATGTAACAAGGCTGGCCCTTTTCAATTACAGGTAGAACCCTATTTTATGCCAGCTGAGTGAACTGGAGCAACGAGAAATAAAGTGTCTTTTTTTAGGCCACAACGCGCTGCAAGAAATTGAACTCGCGACCTTACGACCGTAAGCCGAATACCTTAGCCCCTAAGCCACGTGCCTTCACAACAACGACTATAACGGCTGCAGGCCGATGATCGACAAAACACAGCAACCAAATCATGAAAGCTCACCCTCCCCTTCATAGAAACAAAGCAGCACATAGTTTGGTGGATAGTATACATACAGGGTTTACCAAAAGTCACCCGATAGTAGATCAAGATTCCATAAATACTATCTGTAATTCTGTATAGTATTTATGGAATTTTGATAACTCGAATGGGAAAAATGTGTCACTCACGACAGATTTCAATTTGAACAATTTTCCTGATACATTATTTACAATTTACGGATATTTGTTAACACAACGTTTCGGCTGATATACCCTTACGGAAATTTCGAACCTGGGTTCTCATTCCTAAGGTTTTTTTCGCTGCTGTTATTATTATTATTATTATTATTATTATTATTCAGGTCACTGCCTCGAATCGAACTCGGAATCTTGGGGTTAGTGGCCCGCACTCTTAACCACTACGCCATATGCCCCTGGGCAATTATGGAGTGAATTTTAGGGTTTATAAATCTAATATTTTCCTATCCTTCCTTAATACCAGTTCCCATATGCTATTCAAATCTGCACTCGATCTGCTTAGGGGGTTGTTGTGTCCTAGCATGTGCTGCTTCTTTTAGTTTTCGCATTCTCCACTGGTGTTCTCTGTCTATCGTTTGAACATCATCCCACTGGGGAAGTGGCCTCCATTTTTCCATACATGATCAGCTATACCCGATTTATCAATATCTCCTCGTGTCACAGCAAACAAGATGAGGACAAATATCTGTCAAATGTAAATAATGTAAATAATGTACATAATTCCTCATCTCTTAAATATAGAACTGAATTTTCCTGATGTTTCGTATTTAGTTGCTTTTATTAAATTCATTCAGTTGTTAAACAGAAATAAGTCTTCGAATTAAATGGTTTTGATTTACTGTCATGTGACTTTGAGCCAATCCTGTATTCTTTTAGTCTTTATTCTTTTATTTGTTTCAGTCATTTCACTGCGGCCATGCTGGAGCACCACCTTTAGTCGAATAAATCGACACCAGGACTTATTCTTTGTAAGACTGGTACTTATTCTATCGGTCTTTTTTGCCGAACAGCTAAGTTACGGGGACGTAAACACACCAACATCAGTTGTCAAGCGATGATGGGGGACAAACGCAGACACAAAAAACAAACACACACACACACACACACACACACACACACACACACACACATATATATATATATATATATATATTATATATATATATATATATATATATATATACACATATATGTGTATATATAGGACCAGCTTCTTTCAGTTGCCGTCTACCAAATCCACTCACAAGGCTTTGGTCGACCCGAGGCTATAGTAGAAGACACTTGCCGAAGGTGCCACGCAATGGGACTGAACCCGGAACCATGTGGTTGGTAAGCAAGCTCCTTTATTTCATCAAGATTTGACATAAAGGCCTTATACAGAAAAAGGGAAGCTTCGGGCTGGACATAGACATAATGTTATGTGAATTAAAAAAAAAATTATGATTACTGAATAAATGGGGGGAACAAGCAGCGCCCGCTGATTGTCTGATCCCCGAAAACATTGTTCTCTTATAGATGAGGCAACAAGCCTCTTACACTGTTCCTAATGTTCATTGATACAAAAAGGGGGCATTACGCCTCTTACTTTGTTTAAACAAAATGAGGTTTCAAACCTCTCCTCAATTCATAACATTGAGGCTTTTCAACTTTTTATCCTTAACTTTCTTTAATTCGCCAGGCTACTAGTTTCTAGCGTGACTGCCACTTTCGGCACGACGACTGACAATACGCATGAGTGGGAAGCAAGCTTCTTGCCACACAGCTACGCCTGCGCACAAAAAATAAATAAGTAAATTTTAATTTTAAAAAGAGGCAACGCGGAATGGCCACAGCTGAAGTATCTTTGATTAAATGTCTGTTCGTACAAACTACGACTCGGGGCGGAGCAACAACCACAAATACTACAAAACAAACAACAATGAAAGACAATAGCAAACAATGAAAACGCTTATGAGGACGCAACACTGATTAGATTTCATAAGAGGTCATACAATATGGTTAATTTCCCGTTTGAAAGGTGGTGATGGTAGGGAGGAAGTGTAAACAGAATGGAAGGACAATCAATTGCCGAGTTCGTATTACACTTTCGTCGGGATATCCGCGTAATTTGGCACCAGCCAAGCAATAGAGGTGTCGAATATTTTAGTTGTAGAGAAAGAAACAAAGAAAGGGGAAAGAAAAGGCTTTGTTAGTATAAAGTAAGGAGGAAACAATAAAGCGAAATCCTGTTCGATTTATAACCAATCAGTTTCGAATAAAAAAGAATCACGTGTCCCTGCTTAATATTCACAACAGCATCACTGACAACAATAATAATCCTTTTTACAAGGCATGAAATTTTGGGAGAGGGGCTTAGTCATTACATCGACTCTAGTTCTTCACTGGCATTATCTCATTGAAGGGGATGAAAAGCAAAGTTGAGCTCGGCGGAATTTGAACTCAGAGCGCAAAGACAGACGAAAGTATTTTGTCTGGCGTGTCTACTATTCGGCCAGATCACCGCCCTCAATGACAACAACAACAGCAACAATAACAATCCATTTTTATTGGCCACAAGGGCCGCAGACAAAAACAAAGGACTATACAAGACGAAGGTCAGTGAGGTTTTACATATAGTACCTGTAGAAGGCAAAAAAAAACAATTAATAAAAACTCGAATAATAAAATTCTCCAAAAAGCAGGAAGCCCCATCAAGAGGCACCCAAAGAACCCCAAACATCTTGGACACTCCGAATGCCCAGATCACATTAGGCGGTAACTCACCTCCTCTCATTTCTCCTGCCTACAAGCGCATGCTCAGAGTAGGCCCATTCACACGGGTCATCTTTGTTGCATTCACCCACCTTTCAACAAAAATACTGAGGGGCAGTACTTCTGTCTCCCCACTTACTTTCATGTTTAAGTGGAACTTGAAAGAGTCAATGGAGGCTTGCTTGGAGAGGAAAGTATCTGTCGTTAATCCTTTCAACCTCGTCCACCATACTACCTCTTTCGTCATAGCCACCAGACAGTGGAAAACTGCCTTCGTTTCCCATCCAAAAGAAGGCGGCTCCATAAGTTATCAATGCCCGAACCCCGGACGAGTGCATGCAGAACTGTTTCGTCACCCTGGGCACATTTCGTACATGTCCGTCTGACAGCACTTCCGTGCCTGCAGAGCTTGTCTCGCACCGACAGTGCTCCTCGGTAACACTGCTAAGCCAGGACTTTCTGGAAAATATCCACAGGTCCCGGCGCGACAGTCTTCTAGAAAAGACCAAGAAAGGACGAGAGTGAATATCCTTGATGAACCGAAAATGCGATGCGATGCGAAGCGATGCTAGGTGGTCATCGAACTGACGTCGCTGTACATTACTGCAATCCAGCCTCTGAATATGGGACCGAGACCGACCGCCGCGACGACAGCCTCCAAGTATTGGTGGTTGATCCTATCAGAAGATGTTGATTAGTCCAAACTGATCAGAACACTGCCCATGCCAGGTTTCTTACCCACCCTCTTTACGATGTAACGCTAGAGCTGGATGTTGTGGTGGATAAATCTGTTTCGGATAACGCATATCTTCCCGTCGCCGACCAGCTTATCGACAAGCACCAACCTACTGACTAACACTGGCCAAAATCTTATAATCTGCGTTCAGCAGAGTTATGGGCCTAAAATTGTCTACTTAGTCCCCTTTGTTCGGGCCGATTCTCAGCAGCGCCACCACACCATGGCTGACAGTATTAGGAGTTCCCTTGCTGCCAATTGCGGCAGGCATGCGCCAAAAGATCACCGAACAAATCTGGCATAAGAAAATAAAGCACGAAAGGCAGACCATCGAGCCCCGGTGACTTCAACCTTGTGCATCTAGTCATTGCGTTCTGATGTCTTCGGCTGTTATCGGAATTTCGCAGAACTCCGCGTCCTTTGCTGAATGGTATGACATGCCGCTGAAGATGGAGGTGAAATCCTGACCCATCTCTGACTCACCGCTCCGCAGATATCTGCTTGGATTTGTGTAGCATGCGCCTGTCCTGACCCGTCCAACACCGAACAACGTTGCCCCTCTGCCACCCGGACTCATCGAACCGCTTTCAATCCCTCGTGTCTTAGTGCACGCATTCTAGCTCTGATAGCAAATCTTTCGTTCTTAGCATTGAAGAAGTGATCAAGAATCAATCTCGTCGCCAACACGTCGGTCGTTGGTTCACTTCTAAGTGCCTCTTCTATCTTGTAACTAGTTGTCCTTCAATCTTAGATTCCTCGAACACCATTTCTTTACTAAGCCTTACAGCCTCTGCTCTTATAGTTCTTTTCGGGGCTCTTCATCATCGGTTGTTGACGATTGCAGCCGATAACTTTCGATTCATTAACTTTCTAGCCCAGTCCCTGAATGCTTCACGCGCCAGGAAAAAAGCATTCACCTTCTGGTATTTGGGGCCTTGCTTATGGATTCTCTCTATGTCGACTGTACAGGACACAAATTTGTGGTCTGTGTACGCGACAACTTTGAATTTAGGGCGTCTTTTGTTTTTTCTATCTACAAAATACTCTATCTCGATACGATCTGGTAGATCCGATGCTGTCTGCCCATATCCACATTCGGGAAATCCAGTCAGTACCTGTTAGCCAGTTGGAAGTGGATGAACAGGTCTGTGAGGCTTTCAAATCCCTCTCTCTTGTCGGCTAACTTGACCCTACCCAGGCATGCGTCCAAGATGGCATTCCAGTCGCCTGCTAGAACTAAAGAGCGAGATGTCCCAAGAAGAATCTCCAAGCGACTTGTCCTAAAAGCACCATCTTCGTTATTGTTCACATGTAGTGACATGTAGTGATGTCTTCCATATATATACGACGGGCTTCCTCACAGTTTTCGCCTACCAAAATTATAATAGAAAGCACATGCCCATAGTGCTGAGCAGTGGGACTGAATACGAAACCAAGCGGTTGCAAAGCGTGTTTATGAATGTTTATTTTTATGCCAAGTTTATAGAGATAAAATTAATTTAGCGCCAAGCAAAACGGTTAATGGATAGAATAGAATATATATTGACAAGGTTGAAGTCGCTCCAAAGTTCTCCTTTTGAAAATTAATATATATGTGTGTGTTTGTATTAATATGTGTGTGTGAGTGAATGTGAGAGCGTGTATACACAGAGACGTGTATACACAGAGACGTGTATACACACACACACACACACACACACACACACACACATCTATGTATATGTATGTACACCTATTTGTGTATTCATATGTACGTACGCATTTATATATATATATATAACAGACAAGATAGTAACTTTCGGACACTGTGTAGCTGTGAAAACAAGATCGAACCTCGTACTTTTCAGATCCCGACTCAGTGCTCTGTATCATATATCAGAAATTTCAACTACTCCTACTTCATGGTCAAATGCATACAAATCTCAATGTATTTCGATATATGGTGCCGTACAACTATCGATCTATTCAACAGAGACAGAGAAGAATGAATTCGATGCGGAGTGGAGCGTATCATGTATCGCTTTCACAAACAGAAAGATGCTACAAGTTTGAGTTACATCGCCACTAGCATTGTTACATACAATATCTATGTAAATATAGATGTAAATATGCGTGTAGTGGGGAACGTGTGTGTGTGTCCGTGTATGCTGTTTTCACTAAAGAGAAAATAGGTGTGAGGGCACTGATGTAAAAAAAAAAATAGAGGTATGAACAGCTGCATGAGAAATCTCCGGCTCAAATCTAAACACTGTTTGTATGGTTGAATTACATAATAGTTAGAATTATCATACACACACACACACACACTCACGCATACAGATATATATACATACATATAAAAATATCAATTCTTTTATTCTTTTATTTGTTTCAGTCATTTGATTGACTCATGCTGGAGCACTGCCTTTAGTCAAACAAATCGACCCCGAAATTTATTCTTTATAAGCCTAATATATATTCTATTGGTCTCTTTTTCCGAACCGTGTGAGCAACGAGAGAGTAAATAAAGAAGAGGGAGAAAAAGAGAGAGAGGGGGGTGGGGGTGGACGTCCATCTTTTTTTTTTCCACGCTTGTTCATCTTCCTTTTATTCT
>NC_142936.1:94826312-94831312 GCF_046866305.1 Octopus bimaculoides | reverse complement strand
AGGCCAGCAGTTTTGGGGAGGAGGATATTCGATTACATCGACCCCAGTACACAACTCGTACTTACTTTATCGACTCCGACAGGATGAAACGAGAAGTCGTCCTCGGCAGAATTTGAACTCAGAACGTAAAGATGGACGAAAAGCATTTCGTCCGGTGTGTGAACCATTCTGCTACCTCGCTGACCCACGTATAGATGCGCTTGTGTCTAGCAGTTAGAATATTTTTTCGTAATAAGGCGGCGAGTTGGCAGTATTGTTAGCACGCCGCGCGAAATGCTTAGCAGCATTTCGTCCGTCTTTACGTTCTGAGTTCAAATTCCACGGAGGTCGATTTTGCCTTTCATCTTTCGAGATCAATAATTTAAGTACCACATGCGTACTGGGGTCGATCTAATACATATATATATATGTGTGTGTGTGCGTGTGAGCGTATATATAATTTTCTTTCAATTCAAACTTTCAGCGATATTCCACAAGAAAGAAGCAAAAAAAAAAAAGATATAAGCATAAACAATAAAAAGAAGAAAACGAGAAACATAAGAGTATTGAAGATTATAAAACTTAACCAAAGGGAATTGGAAGAATTAATTCATGGAATTTTCCAGAATTCTTGAATTGGTCGCATTGATTTCATTTGTTAGTCTTCTGTTTGTCTGGAACGTGGAATCCACAGAGAAACAGGTAGATATACCATATTTCTAATAGCTTTATAGTGTTGGTTGTTGTTGTTCTTCTTACTATTGTTGTGAAAAAACGGTAAGCTGGCAGAACCGTTAGCACGCCGGGCGAAACGCTTAGCGGTATTTCGCCCGTTGCTGCGTTCTGAGTTCGAATTCCACCATGGTCGACTTTGCCTTTTAGCCTTTCGGGGTCGATAAATTAAGTACCAGTTGCGTACCGAGGTCGATGTAGTCGACTACTACCCCCTTCCCCTGAATGTCAGGCTTTGTGCCTATAGTAGAAAGGGATATTATTGTTGTGATAAGGCGGCGTGCTGGCAGAATCGTTAGCAGGCTGGACGAAATGCTAAGCGATATTTCGTCTACCGCTACGTTCTGAGTTCAAATTCTGCTGTGGTGGACTTTGTCTTTCATCCTTTCGGGGTCGATAAATTAAGTACCAGTTACGCACTGAGGTTAATGTAATCGACTTAATCCACCATCACCACCCCCACACACAAATTTTAGGCCTTGTGCCTTTAGAAGAAAGTATTATTATTGGTTTGAATATTCATGGTTAGTGGTTAGTATATTTGCTCCACGATCGTAAGGTTGTAAGTTGGGTTGCCGGCGATGCCTTGTCTCCTTGAGCAAGACTCCTTATTTCGCGCTGCTCCGGTCTGCTCAGAGGACAAAAATGAGTGGTACCAGTAATTCAAAGGGGCCAGCCTTGTTCTATTCTCTGACACACTGAATCTCCCTGGGAACTACGTTGAGGGTACGCGTGTCTGTGGAGTACTCAGCCTCTTGCACGTTAATTTCACGAACAGGCTGTTCTGTTGAACGGACCAACTGGAATCCTCGTCGTCGTCGTCGTCACCGACGGATGGCTAGTTTTTTTGTTGTTGTTGTTGTTATTGTTTTTGTTGTTTGTTTTGATTTGTCGATGTTGATGTTGATGTTTGTGCCATTCATATCTGATCGAGAAACATTCCAGATATGACCTTTCCATCTTTCTATCACGTATTGCGTATCTCGTACGACATTAGGTAATGTGCTTCCCACAAACATACTTTCAACCTCGGACGGTGTAATTTGAGGGAGATTTGGTTGTTGTTTCTAGGAAATCGGCTGAACATATATATATATATATATATATATATATATATATATATATATATATATATATATATATATATATATATATATATATATATTAAATCTCAATTTGCTCGTTTCTTACAGCCGACGTGTTATTTTGTTGTTGCTTTTGTTGTTGTTGTTGTCGTCGTCGTCGTCATCATCATCATCATCATCATTGCACAGCTACTAATGCTGGAAATGTACTACGATGTCAGCTGTTCACTACCAGTGAACAAAGGTAACACCCCCTTATTTTTCGAGCACCTTCGGGAGTATTCGAGCGGTTCCAAGCAATGCTGTTTTCTGCAAGTGCTCCACCATTATTGCAGCCCCTATTTGTTCCACGTACTTCTCGAGATTTTTGCTCATTGTTCCCAGGGCTCCGACAATTATTGGTACTACTGCTATCTTTTTCATCGACCACAACTGCTTAACTTCCCAAGCTAACCTGTCGTATCTCTCGACTTTTCTTTCTTCCTTATCGCATACCTTGTTGTCAGCTGGGCATGCTATATCTATGATCCAGCATAGTTTGTTTTCTTTCTCAATTAACACTATGTCTACTTTTCTATTTTGTATCTCATGTTCATAAAATCCCATAGGATCTTTGCATTTCTATTTTTGACGATGCCTTTAGGTTTGTGGTTGTACCAATTTTTTACTTTGTCAAGTCCATACTTGCTGCAAAATATCCAATGGACAAGCCTGGCTATATTGTCCTGGCGTCTCTTATATTCCTTCTGGGCTAGTGGCATGCATTGACTGGTAATATGCCATTCGGTTTCACCGTTTTGTCCACAGATTCTGCACTTACCACTTTCTGCTGTTTTGTCTATTCTATTTATTATTATTATTGTTGTTGTTGTTGTTGTTTTGCTTGACTTTTGCTTTACATTTGTACAAGATGGCTCCAAGTCTCATCCAGAGACCTCAAGACACAACAAGTTAGAAGTTCATGTTAGTGTTATGCCTAGGGTGCCATATATTTGGTTTTGTACATAGTGTTGCTCTAGAGACTGTTTAAGAATTATTATTGTTGTTGTTGTTGTTGTTGTTATTGTTATTATTATTATTATTATTATTATTATTATTATTATTATTATTATGTTATTGCCTTTGCACAGCTTCTAACGCTGGAGATGTACTACGGTGTCAGCTGTTCACTACCAGTGAACTAAGGTAACACCCCTTAGTTTTCGAGCACCTTCCAGAGTATTCGAGCGGTTCCAAGCTGTGATGTTTTCTGCAAGTGCTCCACCCGTACTGTAGCCCCTATTTGTTCCACGAGCTTCCCAAGATTTTTACTCACTGTTCCCAGGGCTCCGACAGTTATTGTTACTACTACCACCTTTTTCAGCGACCACAATTGCTTAACCTCCCAAGCTAACCTATTATATCTATCGACTTTTCTTTCTTCTTTATCGCATACCTTGTTGTTAGCTGGGCATGTTATATCTATGATCCAGCATAGATTATTATTATTATTATTATTATTATTATTATTATTATTATTATTATTATTATTATTATTATTATTTCCCTTTATCACAGGTTTTGTTGGAGCTCCTGAAGCCTTGAATGCATAGCAGGTTTACTACCTGCAGCCTATGGTACCATGCTTTCAATTCTTTTCAGCTAATGCTTTCCTGATTATTTTGGTAGTGCCTAGGAGGTAGAACGTTTGTAGCAGTTCTACTGGGCACTCTATTCCGATTTCCTTTCTATTCCTCTTGATGCCTTCTGATACTCTTCCCAAGGACTCAACAATAATTGGCTCTATCTTCACCTCCTTCATTTTCCATAACCGGGCTATTTCGGACTTAAGACGGTTGTATCTATCTGTTATTATCTCCGCCTTAGCGAAGGCGGAGTTATTTTTTTCAGTCGTTTGTTTCTCTGTCCGTAGACAAGATATCTCAAGAACCGCTGGATGGATTCGGATGAAATTTTCAGGGATGTTTGGTTTTGTGACTAGTACAAACTGATTAGATTTTGTGATCGATTCCGTACCGGACAAGGATTCTGGAATATTTTTCTGTTTTTTTTTGTTTTTTTACTTAATTTTTGGGAGCGGTCGGGTTCATTTTCAGTATTCTCGTTTGTGAGAGCAGTCGAGTTTATTTCAGATATTCTCATTTTAATAATCATCTCCGGCTAATCGTTGAGAGGACATTGGTGTTGTCTTGGCGGAAGTTTGTGCTCTCTGAGTGCTCTTGTTCTTATTGTTATTATCATTATTCACCTCCACTTTCTTCTCTTCTAATTATTTTTCTCCTTTCTAAATATCACTTCTAGTCCCCCGATGCTGCCAAGCAGGCTGTCACAACCCGATCGACGACAGTTCTACCCACAACAGAATTTTCGATCGAGTCGGTGGTCATACCAGAAGCTGGCCTCAGAGTCTGGCATATTATCGCATTAGCCAGTTTGTTAATCTTGATCGTCAGTAAGTAAACATAGAACCTTCCATACATGTTTATTGTTATTGTTGTTTAATCTGGGGTCGGTTCTGATGGAGTGGGGCCGAGGACGAACTGGGGCCAGTCAGTCTTTTTAAATGTGCTTAGTCTTATACCTTTTATGTGTTTCCTATTTTTTTACTGCTCTCAAGGGGCTACACACAGAGGGGACAAACAAGGACAGACAAACTGATTAAGTCGATTATTTCGACCCCAGTGCGTAACTGGTACTTATTTAATCGATGCCGAAAGGATGAAGGGCAAAGTCGACCTTGGCGGGATTTGAACTCAGAACGTAGCAGCAGACGAAATACCGCTGAGCTGGTAACGATAATCACGGTGGAGGTGCTGTCGGCAGCGGTGATCGCGGTGATGACAGTATAGGTGGTAGTGGTGACTGTGGTAGTGGCTGTTGCAACAGTTGTAGTAGTTGTTGTTGTCGTCGCAGTTATGATAGTTGTGTCAGCCTGTTTCGCTTTTAGTGGTTATTGCTGCTGCTGCTGCTGCTGCTGCTGTTGTTGTGACTGGTGTGGCTATTGTTGAGTTAGTTGTGATGAGTAATGGTGGTGGTGGTGGTGGTGGTGGTGGTGGTGGTGGCGGCGGCGGCGGTGGCAGTGGTGGTGGGGCTGGTGATGTTGACGGCGGCCTGTTTTCCTGCGGTATTTGATTATGCTGATATATCTATTTTAGATTATCCATCCCGTTAATCCCACCAACGACACGAACAAGGTTTCAACGA
>NC_142936.1:94806312-94823812 GCF_046866305.1 Octopus bimaculoides | reverse complement strand
TTTCAGGATGGACTTCTTTCTTTTCCTTTAAGGCAAAAAGACCTTCTCAACTCCTTAAGGACCATTTGAAGAGAAAGTTGAGCGTAGAGAGCAAAATGTAGCCTCCAGAAAGTTTCGTGAAAGTCAGGAGTAAATGGTAAAACCGGCCCGACTAATTGACTCTATTCTATGTGGCTGTAAGCTGGCGGCAAATCTTCGAAAAGGCCTTAATGGTTGGTGTGTCAGAAGTGGCATGAATAGCCTTATGTCTTTGGGGAACCCTTTCTTGTTTTTATCTTTATATTTTCTATGCTGCAACACTGTTTATATATTATAGAACACTGTGGTCTGTAGCTAAAATAGTTGAGTGATCTATCTTGCAGAAAGTTTTATAGAGTAATCTCCCTTTAATAAGTTTCTCGAAACATCTACGTCATGAGAAGTGGTTCTCAATTATTCAAGGAGCTTCGCGTTTCTCTTGGAAGTTTCTAGAATGTCTAGCATTCCATTAGCAAAAACAGCTTGCTTGCCCTGCTCTTTGCTTCTTAGTCGACTAGACTCTGAGCCATTCACGTCATTACTATGTCCGTCTATTTCTCTATACCATATGACTGAAATAGTAGATTGTGTGGTGGACGAGGTGGACGAGGTCGAGGGCAGACACTTTCCTCTTCCGCAAAAACCTCAGCGACATTTTCAAGTTCCAGTTGGAGGGGAAAGTGAGACAAACGAACGAATCGCTCTCTTCCTATCAATTTGTCAATAAGCGGGTCACTGTAGCGAAAATGGTTAGAGTTGATGGCACGACTCCAAGCATGCACTGTAGGTCAAAAGCGCCAGTTGGGTGAAAGCAAGTGTCCTCCATGGACAGAATAGTCTTTGGTCGCTCGAAGTTTCTCATCCGACCCAACCCAAGAAGGAGATCCACCCGTATCAGTGGGATTATGCCAGCTATGTATGGGCGGATTTCTTTACTGAAAATATTTTTATTTCATTTTTTTCCTTCATTGTCTCTTTTTTTATGTAAATCCCACCCACCAACGCAATGTTTAACCTGTCATTGTAATGTCCATTTAAACTGAACCCCCAGTGTCAAATAAATGAAGTCGTCATCGTCATTATCATCATCATCATCATCATCATCATCATCATCATCATTATTTTTATTTGTTGCACAATTCAATTCTATTCTCTTTCTTGCGTTTAGGACGTGTAACAAGCAGCAGAAGGGGAAAACAGAGATGAACCACTGGAAAATGGGGAGCAAAGAGGATCACACATACACACACACACACTCTAGTACAGAAAATACAAGCAAGCACACATGTTCCAGCACTTAGATATAAAAAAATGCATATACACAAATATGCACTGGCCGATACACATACACCCACTGTATATATACACATAAATACACACTATATACATACACTATATACATACACATAAATAAGCACATATGCATAGACACATATACAAAACACATATACTAAGACATACACATACATAGACACTCATACATATGTGCACACACACTCACACACACACACACACACACACACACACACACACACACACACACACACTTACATTCACACAGGCACATGTAACGCACAAAAATACACACACGGCACGCACATATATACACCCGCATGCATACACATATACATCAAAGCACTGCCCCGCTCCCACCAAATTTCGGACCTTGTGCCTCGAGTAGAAAAGAATAGATTGACACCTGAACATCTTTTTGCATCTGTACATCTCAGTTTGCCATTCTTCAAGACACTTAAAAGTTTTTTCGTTGCACTGATTTCTCTGCAACCAGCGAAAAAAGAGAGATTTGTTAACTGCTGTAAAATATTAAATTCACAAATAAATAAATTTATGCAAAACATAAAATTTTGTTTTATATAATAATTACTTCCGAGTCAATATGTGTTTTTTTTATCTTTTTTTTTCTTTTTTGTCAAGAATTACAACTTATTATAGTCTAGGGAATGAATCTGATGGATGGAAACTGTGTGGAAGCCCGTATTATACCTGAGTATCATATTATACCTAAGAATGTGTATGTGCGTGCATATGTATAAACAGATAAGGCGCAGGCATGGCTGTGCGGTAAGTAGCTTGCTTACAAAGTATATGGTTCCGGGTTCAGTCTCACTGCATGACACAGTGAGCAAGTGTCTTCTACTATAGCCTCGGGCCGACCAAAACCTTATGAGGGGATTTGGTAGACGGAAACTGAAAGAAGCCCGTCGTGTGTGTGTCTGTGTGTGTGTGTGTGTGTGTGTGTGTGTGTGTGTGTGTGTGTGTGTGTGTCCCGACCATCGCTTGACAACCGAGTGAATAAGTACTCGGCTTACAAAGAATAAGTCTTGGGGTCGATTTCTTCGAATAAAAAACGGTGCTCCAGCATGGCTGCAGTCAAATGACTAAAACAAGTAAAAGAGTAAAACGTAGTTCTGCACACATACGTACATGCACATTTCTATCCATTTATACACATGCACACGAACGCGCATATATACGTGTGTGTGTGTGTGTGTGTGTGTGTGTGTGTGTGTGTGTGTCTGTTTGTTCCCTCTGCAACGGAAAACCGATGTTCATATGTGTAAAGCCGCAGAAAATTATCGCGTCAGCTACCAAAAGAAATTTGTTCGACTAAAGCATTTAAGGTGTTGCCCCAGTATGGCCCCAGTCAAATTAGAGAAAGAAAAGAAAAGAATAAAATATGTATATTAATTAAACATTGGGAACGGCAGCAGAAGTTGATTGGGATTTGCAAAGAGTTACCTCCCGTTAATTATTATAAAAGAGTTGTTGCCCCTGAAATATTTGGCTGTAAATTAATTGGCTCAGTTGAAAAATCGGACTTTGTTACAAGCGTTTGTATGTGTGGACGGGGACTGAATGTCTTCGTGTGTAAGAGTGAGTATGTGCCTATGTGTCTATGTGTGTTGTGGTATTAAAAATATATTTGATAAATTGTTGTGACCCGCTTCGGTCATGAATGACCATGGGATTGCATCTAGAAAGTTATCCTCCGAGGCACAAGTCCGGGCAAGGTTGTTTTTTTTTTTTATGGAAGACCAGCAGTCGCCCATACATATCAGCCTCCCCCTCTCCGTGTCACCGATGTTATCCAAGGGAAAGGCAAAGGGGCCGATACAGCTTAGCACCAGTGACGTCGCAGCCTATTTCTACAGATGAGCGAACTGGAGCAACGTGAAATAAAGTGTCCTGCCCCTTCTTTCCCACTTCTTTGTACTTTTCTCAATGAAGGAAAAGTCAAACACCTCAAGTAGATGTTTTAAAAACGAAATTTGGATTTTGAAAAAGTGTATCTATAAAGCGACATTTTCAGTCATTTATTTAAACTTTCTCTGCTAACTCGTCCGATTCAATTATATGAAATAAACGGGGTTTGAGATTTAAATTTGGTAAATTTCTAAGATTTGAATTCTTGTGTAAAAGGGGCCCACCGAACTTGAAGTGCCTTGCTGCCCCACCCTTGGTTTAAATCCGGTCCAGACTTGACCAAAGCAGAATTTCAACTCTTAAATTGAAATTAAATTAAATCAAACTAAACTAAATATCAAATAATACGTATCTGTTGTCCGTTCTCTGCTATTTAACCCCTTTCACTGCATTATTCCAAAAGGGGAAACCAACACTAACAGACATAATAAAAGAGGGACTCCAGAAAGGAAATTTTCAGGTCGAATGAGTCTGCCGTCTTTCAAGGGAGGCAACTCCCAATAATTTTAATGAAACTTTTTCTTCGATGACATTTATTTCACCTGTCTCGAAGGTGATTTCAGACATACGAGCGAAGGTCGTTTAATCAGTTAATAACATCCAACACTTGACACTTGTTCGGGTTCACTTCACTCAATAACCATCAACATTTATCGTGTATGTGGGGTAGTGGTTAAGAGCGCGGGCTACTAACCCCAAGATTCCGAGTTCGATCCCAGGCAGTGACCTGAATAATAATAAAAATAATGATGATGATGGTGGAGGGGGAGGGAGAAGAACATCGAAAAATGAAACGTTATTTTAAGCTTTCTCTCTTTCCCTCTCTCTCACACTCTCTCGCTCTCGTTCTCTCTCTCTCTTTCCCTCTCTTTCTCACTCTCTCTTTCTCTTTGTATCTCTCCCTCACTCTCTCTTTCTATCTCTCTCTTTCTCCCTCTGTCTCCCTCTCTCTCTCTTTCGCTCTCTATCTATCTCTCTCTCTCTCTCTCTCTCTCTCTCTTTCTCTCTCTCTCTTCCGTTTTATCTACTCCATTTCTTAATTATTTCTAATCTAACATATCATTGTCGCATTATTACTAGCAATTACCAGGAACGACCACCACCACAATATCAGCAATTAACACTGATACAACCAACACCATCGCCGACGTCACCCCACCACCACCACCACCACCACCACCACCACATTGTATTGTTATCTTTCTTCTGGTTCTAAAGTGTCTTGATCTAGATTTCTGATAAGAACTTTTGACTTTCACCCATGTCATCTGCCAAATTAAAGTTACAACAACAACAACATTGATAATGACGACGATGACGACAATGATGATGATGATGATGATGATGATTTCTCTTACATTTTTATCTTATTTTTAACGACGACGACGATGACGAGGGCAGCGGCGGCGGTGATGATGATGATTTACAAACAAGAAAATGTCTTCCCCCCCCCCCAAAAAAAAGGGATCTCCAACGACTGCGATCACAGAACCACGATCACCGTGATTACTAGAGTGAGTGTCCTTTCCCCACCCTCCCCTCCCAATCTATATGACCATGCTCAAAGCAGGCCCGTTTGCATGTACCATTCTTGTTATTCTCACTCACCATCCAACAAATTGGCTGGAAGGCAGCACTTACTTATTCATCTTTTTTTTTTTTTTGCAAATGGCACTTGAAAAAGGTTGATGAGGGCTTGGCCAAAGAGGAAGGTGCTTGTCTGCAGACCTTCTAATTTGGTCCACCACACAAACTCTTTCACTACAGCTACCAGACGGATAAACACTGCTTGCTGATGGTTGGCTGCGTCAACACCCGCTTAGCAGATTCGCTAATCCGGTCTCTATAAGCTAGGTGTGCCGGGAATGGCGTGTTCAGCTTCCAATAACCCCATCCATTTCTACAAAGCGTATCTAGGTCGATCGTACAGGTCACAAATTTCTGGTTTGTGTATCCGACGGTTATAAAATGTGGACAACATATGCTATCCTTATCTTCTGGTCAACAGAATGCTCTACCTAGATACAACCTAAATGACCCGATATGGCTAGGTCAAGTCCACATGGCACATCCGAGAAATCCAGTCGGTGTCTGTCAGACGATTGGGGACATCGCTGCAGGTTTGCCATGGTTTTGCGCCCTTCTCTCTCAGTTAGTCATGTATATTTCAAACATACATTTAAGAAAGTATTCTAGTACTAAAGAATGGGACGTTCCTAGGAAAACCTCCAGACGCCTGTAGAAATTCAGATGTCCCCAGTAGCGGAGCATAAACAGTTACTAACCTGAAAACATCCTCTTCGCTACTGCTCGCATCCAGGACCACAACTTTATTTTCTGAATCCAAGAAGAGGGTCCGTATCTTGAGATTCAGACCGTTCCGACACAACATCGCAGATCCACTTTCCATTCCCAGTTGACATGGAGATAAGTAAATCTCGTATTCCCATGAAGGCTTGTGGATCGGAAACTCTGGTCTCGCAGATGGCCATCACATATATTTGATTACGTGTGATGATTAAGTAGATAGCCTTGCTTCTAAGGGCAACTCCAATCAACGTATGTTTTCACTGCCTATTCTGAGTACAGACATACTTTACAAGAAGGAACGAGAAAAATAGTCACTTACTTTATTCCTATGAAAGGATATGCTAGCAGCGACGACCAATTCTTTAGGGAGTCTTTCGTTTATATTAGACCGTGAGATCGTTCACATTTTAAGGTATTTGCTTTTTAAAATGTATGCGTGTTGCAAAATTTGGATAATTCTTATGTGTTGTGGGACACTACTGGTTAGTGTGATTTAGTTATTGTGTGCCATGCTTGTATTTTAGTATGTGTGACCCATTAGTTTTATATTATTTGTGTCTATAGTTTTGTATTTGCGATTTTCTTGTCTCTCTCTTTTTCTTCCTATTTTGTTCGTGTTGGGAAATGTGCTTTCGGTGCTGATGTGTGTGCGTGAATTTGGTCATGTTTGCGTTTGTGATGATGGTGACTGTGATAGCGGTAGTCGTGGTGACGGGAAAGGCAGTGTTGTTAATGCAGGTGTAGATGCTGTTGGGGGTGGGGTTGCTTGAAAGCACTTCCCCCCATTTGTTCGTAGTAGGTGTACAAACTGTGTGGAAGCCCGTCGTATATATGTATGTTTATCCCTCCGCTTCACCCCCACTCCGCGCGCGCACACACACACACACATATATACGTCCTGACAACCGGTGTTGGTTTGTTTACAGCTGCGTGACCTAGTGATTAGGCAAAAGTGAAAGCTGGGATGACTAAACTCTTCAAGATGGTGCCCCAGTATGGCCGCACACCAACGCCTGAAACAAGAAGAAGATAAAAAAAAACACGCGAATATAAAAATCACTACTACTACTACTACTACTACTATCACTTTTGATACTATCGCAAGAAGCATTGACACTACTACTGCAACTGCTATTAATAGTACCACCACCATCAGCACTACAACAACCACTGCGCTACCACCTTTACCCATGCAAGTGCTACAATTACTACAACCACCACCAACTACTACTACTACTACTACTACTACTACTACTACTACTACTACTACTACTACTACTACTACTACGGCTGCTGCTGCTGCTGCTGCTGCTGCTACTACTACTACTATGGCTCTCTACGACTTCTATTACACCACTACCACAAACACCGCCTCAACCACCGCCAACACAATTGTCTTCCTTCGAGCAACATCACGAACACCACCACCATCATCACAGCCGCAATTGACACCACCACTACCACCATCTCAACCACCGCCATGAACATATCCACCACCACGACCATCATCACCACCAACACCAAGGCCACCATCAATAACACCACCACCACCACCACCACCACCACTGCAACCGCCGCCGCCGCCAGCACCTCTACCTTCACCACAAATATCTATCCACCAACCCACCAACCCACCAGCCAGCCAGCCAGCCAGCCAGCCAACCAGCCAACAGCGTCGTACGCCACTCGGAGTTCTAAGCTGACCTTTCCCCGGCACCGCCAGTGACATATTTTCCAGGTAAGACGAATGTCAATTTTAGATTTATATTATAAGGATTTGGGTCTGTGTTTATGGTCTTATATGCATATGTTTACAAATATATATACGTGTGTGTGTATATATATATATATATATATATATATATATATATATTCATCTTTACCTGTATATGCGTGTATATATATATATATATATATATATATATATATATATATATATATATATATATATTCATTTTTATATGTATATGTGTGAGTTATATAACTGGGTGTTTACATGCATGGAGACGTATACATCCATGCATATACGCATAATATTTATAATTGGGTATATACATCACAGTGTGTTTGTGTGGGGGGGGGGTGCCGTATATTAAATTATACATAGATAAATATGTACACTCACCCACAGATACCCGTCCAAATACGTGTATTACACCGGTATGATGCTCGGGAGTTCGATTAGAATTACCTGAAGCTCATGCTATAGCATGGCCGTAGCTCAATCATTACACCCCCTAAAAGAGTAGAAGAATAACAAGACAAACAACATGCAGATAGATAGACAGATAGATAGATAGATAGATAGATAGATAGATAGATAGATAGATAGATTGATAGATAGATATTTTAAGAGGTCATGGGCCAACATGTTTTGGGATCTGATGATAAGCCATAAAGCTAAACCCTTTATGGACGGGAAACCTAAGGTGGTCCCATAAACCGGCCTTCCATATTCTTAATATATTCTGCTCTACATCTTAAGAGTGTGCTTTTTCTTTCGGGTTTATGTTTTTTACAAACAATGTTTGTGTGTGTGTGTGTGTATGCACGAGCGCGTGCATACATACATACATACATACATACATACATACATACATACGTCCGTACGTACGTACATACATGCATGCCTATATGCAGATCCTCCATGTCTAGCTATTTGTTTCTCTATATGTGCCTATGTATATATACATAGATGTATATTTTATACATGCATGTATATACTATATACGCATGTATTTAAACATGTACGTGTATACATATAGAAGCACAAGCACTTATACACACATGCACGATATATTCACTTTAATCTCTTGCACATACATATAAGCATATATGCGTGTGTGTGCGTGTGTATATTTGCACGTCTGTATATATACATATATATATACCTATGTCTATATATGACTATTCAGATTCTTGTGCATATATAGATAGATAATGGCGCAGACGAACCTACATACATATATGCATGCATGTATTATATAAATATTTTTCTGTACGGGAATGTGTGTGCGTATATTCACACACACACACACACACACACACACACACACACATACTAACTAAATATACACAGGCATGTATATATAAATATGTGTACATGTGTGTATATACATATATATATATATGTGTGTGTGTGTGTGTCTGTGTCTGTGTGTACATATATATGTGTGTGTATAGATTGATAGATAGATAGATAGATAGACAGACAGATAGATATGTATGTATGTATGTATGTATGTATGTATGTATGTATGTATGTATGTATGTATGTATGTGTAGATCCGTATATGTATATGTGTACGCCCGCGCGCGTTTGTGACCGTGTGTCACCAAAAGAAGGAATATTTATTTTCAGGTCAAAGTAACTTCATCTGATTTCATGTTGTGCTAGGGTGTACCCAACCCAAATATTTATACACACACATACACACCATGCTCATACCAGTAGAAACTGCAATGTAAATATTTATTTAAATATATCATTGTCATTTCCAACTTTGTTTTTGTTTTTTGTTTTTCTTTTACTTTTTGTAATAGTAACTTTAGTGACTTCTTAAACTAGGAAATTTAGCTGCGGTCGAAGGTCATTGCATGCTTACAAGCCTATTTTTTTGTTTATGAGCAATGCTTGACAAGTAGGCGTGAATGTTGCTTCTTCACATTTGGTTAAACGTCCTTTATTGTTGGCCTAAAAAATTATGAATGAATTAAATTTTCTGTCTTATGACGTAAATAGAGATATTTGTGTCAGGAGAAATACCCCGTGACAGGAAATATAATGAGTCACAAACGGGAAGAGAACCTCGTTCCTCGTTGTCTGTTTGTGTCACCTGTCACTCAGCTAAATCGTGGTTTTACATGTGTTTGTTGTCATTTTTCTATAGTTTTTTTTTTTTCGTTATCTTTTTACCTTTCTCAGTCATTCCACTACGGCCATGCTGGGGCACCGCCTTGAAGTATTTTTAGTCGAACGAATCGATCCCAGTACTTATTTTTCTTTAAGCTTGACACTTATTCTATCGGTCTCATTTGCCGAACCACTAACTTATGGGGACGTAAACACACCAGTACTGGTTATCAAGCGGTAGTGGGGGACAAACATAAGCACACACACACTTTATATACTTTCCGTCAACCAAATCCACTCACAAGGCTTTGGTCAACCCAAAGGCTATAGTAGAAGACACTTGCCTTAAAGTACAACGCAGTGGGACTGAACCCGGAACCATGTGATTGGAAAGCAAGATTCTTATCACACAGTCATGCCTGCGTCTGTACAGGTATGATTGTGTGGTAAAAAAAAACTCGCTTGGCAACCACGTGATTTCGGGTTCAATTGCACCACGTGACATCTTGGGCAAGTGTCTTTCCTATAGCCTCGGGCTATGCAAAATATGTGGTGGTGGGCGGGTTGGCGGGCGGGTGGGGTTTTGTAAAATGTCACCGTGTGAAAGGGATCGCTGAGTTATTAAAGGTTGGGACATCCTGGTTGATATGACGAATCTTTTAACGTTTAGCTTTTACTTGATTCAATCATTGGATTGAGGCCCTGCTGGGGCACCACCTTGAAAGGTTTAGACAAACAAATCGACCTCAGTAATCATTTTTTTAAGTCTCGTAATTATTGAATCAGTTCCTTGAGCCGAACCGCTAAGTTACGGTAACGTAAACAATCGATGAAACTGTGGACAAGCATAAACACATAGCAGTTTCCAGCTATTAAATTCACTTACAAGGCATCAAGTTGACCCACGAATATAGCAGAAGACACATGGCCGAGGTGACACGCATAGAGACTGAACACGAAACCGCATGGTTGCAAAGCGAGCTTCTTAACCACACAGCCACATAAACCACTCAACATGTCCCTCGTTTTAGATATTTGCGTTGGTTACTGTTTCTTTCTTTCTGTGTCAAATTTTTACGGAAATTATATATATATGACCGCAGCCACTTGGCTGAAACACATAAATAAATAAATACACATATGTATGTTTATGTATATATACACACACACACACACACACACACACACACACACACACACACACACAAACACACACAGAACTGTTCCGTGTACCACACGACAGCAGCAGCAATTCCAGCGACCACTTCAACAGCTTCGTCCAGCCAACGATGACCACCGCCGTCGCCACATCAGCAACAAGAGTCTACGACTACTATCCAGCATCATCGTCATGAGCAACACGTTTCTACGACTACTACCAAACAGCCTCTACACCACTAGCGTCAACACGACTTACTATGTACACCAAACCAAACCTCCGCGGCACATCTCTCTCTTCGATTCTGTTAGGTGACTCAGCTTCACCACGGTAAATAAACAGACAAGAGATCTTAAACAGACAAGAAATTCTCAGCCAGCGACGAACATCTGTATAACAAGAATCACGGCCCGGCATCGATGCCACGACATCACAACTAGTGATCAGCACTGCCACACTCAGTCTCTCCTCACTTTCACATACAGAACTTTCCCTTAGTGTACTAAAGATCTGGTATAATTGCTCACGTGTTATTGACTCTCTTTCTATCTGCTGTAAACACTCATACACACATGTATCACTCACATACACACTTTTCTTTGTACGACGGCCTGTCTTTGATATGTTCTTATATGTCGCATTCACACTCTCACACAGACATACATCTTTAACGCTACAATAAATATCTCTGTTGCCTTTATATATATATATTTATATTTATATATTTATATTTTTGATCCTTTATATTGAACACTCAATATTTCATCTACATTCAATACTTTTTTTCATGGTGCCATCCATTTTTATTTTATTTTATTTTATATTGTATATTGTATATTATATTATATATTGTATATTCCATATTCTATACCCCACATTAGTTCTGCAGGAATATAAATAAAACATAAAAAACAGACAGTGTTGGAACTCTTTTAAACAAAATAATATATTCCTCTATACACAATCATACAAAAAACCCCACCTTTTTTGTATTTATTTTTACTCGCATATATATATATATATATATATATATATATATATATATATATATATATATATATATATACAGGTTCAGGAAAAAATAGGCTCAGGAGTGGCTGTGTGGTAAGTAGCTTGCTTACCACATGGTAAGAAACTGAAAGAAGACCGTCGTATATATGTATATATATATACATGTATGTGTGTGTATATGTTTGTGTGTCTGTGTTTGTCCCTCCAACATCGCTTGACAACCGATGCTGGTGTGTTTACGTGCCCGTAACCTAGCGATTCGGACAAAGAGACCGATAGAACTAGGCTTACAAAGAATAAGTCCTGGGGTCGATTTGCTCGACTAAAGGTGGTACTCCAGCATGGCCGCGATCAAATGACTGAAACAAATAAATGAGATAGATAGATAGATAGATAGATAGATAGATAGATAGATAGATAGATAGATAGAAAGATAGATCGATAGATGTATATATATATATATATATATATATAGAGAGAGAGAGAGAGAGAGAGAGAGAGATTGAGAGAGAGAGAGAGAGAGAGAGAGAGAGAGATTGAGAGAGAGAGGGGGGAGAGAGTGAGAGAGACAGACACGCACACAGAGGGAACAAAGGACAACACTACAAACGAAATTTTAAATAAACTATTCCTAGTTTTATTATTTGTGTTAACAAACAAGTTTTTGGTTATCTTTGCGATAAAAGAAAATAAATGTAAGATAATTTACGATAATTATCGAATTATTTATATTCTAGAAACAAAGTTTAATAGTTGATAAGTAACAATTAAGGTTTGATATTTATCTAAGAGAGCCGTAAATCTCCTTCACTGTTTAGTTAACTATTGTACAACTGTACTGAATCCTTTCTCCACCAGGTATGAGGATGCAAACACCAACAGCAAAACAACTTCCTTCCAAAGACAGGTTTTGTTTTTATTTGCTTAAACAATGAACTTCATTAACATTCTGTATCGTGTCCGTAAAAATTCATCGTAAACATTTTTGCTGTTGGAAAGTTAGTCTTTAAAAGAATACGTTGCAATAGAAAACAGATCGACCGTTTTCTTAAAATGGCAACTTCATCAATTAACTTTCTAATTAGTGTAAGGTAATTTCATTAAAATGCGTTATCTAGATCATAATTTGCTTTATGCCTCCTTTACAGTGAAATTTCTTACGGCAAATACGTTTTATGATAAAAATGTTTACGGTGAAATACTTTCTGTGGAAGGCAAGGAAACTGCGGTAATCATCTCGAGAAAGCATCTCGTAAAGACATATAATGCTGATCGTTGTTTTTCTATATCAGTAGAGACTAAATTGACCTGAGCATTTAGTTGTTAGTGTATACATGCATTTAGTTGTTAGTGGATGATGCGCGACGTTGCAGAAATCCGGATTTAGCAATTCCACTGCAGCTACTAGACGATTGTCGTCTGCTACTTCAGTGCTTTTCAGCACTGTACGCCTATTTAAGTTGCTTTCTCAAGACGAATACTGCAGTTTTTTGGCTTTCTACAGCATATTCACGTTAAGATTTACAGAATGCTATTTTGAACTAATACCGCTTCCGTCGGTAATAATGAAACTCCATTACTCTTTTGGTGAAATAGCATCTGAACTTCAAAGCCATTTTGCAAGACTAACAGTTCTTCAAATAGATCTGAAGTAAGATTTGTTTGCATCGATCGGAAATCGATTTACAGCCAACTCTGATATTTTCAGCTCTCCAAAATTTTAAAATCTAGACACCATGTCTTTCTTCAATGCTAGAAGATGAAGATGTTAATATTCTTGATCATCACATATCTCCAGAAATGCCTTTTATGTGGGGAAAATGATAGAAGTTCTGATCTGCCATGTTGTAATTTGTAAATTGAACTTTGCTGAGTAACTTAATTGTTATTAGCAATATTAATATTTCTAAGTCTGTCTAAAGGAGACTACGGCAGCAGTACTGGATATTAATAGTTATCGCCAAGCTAACACGCAGTCCAGAAAAATAGGACGAATGCTGCCGTTGATTAGCTCCAAGAGGCCATCGCCTCTAGCTAGCTATGTGACACTCGAACCTGTGTCCATTCGAAGGTTATAATGGACACAGGTTCGTGTGTCACATAGCTAGCTAGAGGTGATGGCCTCTTGGAGCTAATCAACGGCAGCATTCGTCCTATTTTGGGGACTGCCATGTTGGCTTGGCGATAACTAGTAATTGTTATTCATTTGATTCAACGAGATTTTATTTCCTTGCTGTTTGAATTTCATTTGTTAAAAATATCAGAAAAGCAAGAAAATCTACTGTTTTGTTTTCAAAATCCTAACATATATTGTTTCATCCATATTTCTTCTTTTATTTTTTAATTCAACTTGGCAGGCAATTATCGCAGAGTTATTAGTGTGCGTTAAAAACTGATCAAATTCTTTGCTCTCGTAGCAAAGTTGTCATCTGGAGCTAAGCCAGAGCTTTTATTCTCACATATAAGAAACTAGCTTAAAACCGATCGATAGGGCGGCATTTAAGCTAGTATATATAGCTTTTAAGCTACTGACCCTGAATGGGAAGATCTGCAGACAGATCTCTGACTTGTTTTGGAGAATTTGTTGCAATTGCTTCCTCCAGAGTCATACCACAATGATGACCATATTCGTCGCAAAAAATCACGTAAAAAAAATCGCCGAAAATAATCGCTGGATTTCGCAACTAATTTCCAATTATTTCCAAAATTTATTTCCAAGTTATAAAAATTGTTATGTCCAAAAAAAATTCATCTCTAACAATCACGTAAAAAAATCACCGAAAACAATCGCAGTAATGAAAACTTGGGAATCCAAAATTTCAGGACTGCGGGTCCGGATTCGGTCCGGAGAGTTTTTAATTTCCTCACAGAGTCGGCCTGATTCCAAAATGGTAGGATATGTTGGACTACGGCTTCTAAGAGTAAAGTTGACACTGACATTCGCATGTATTATATTAGATAACAAACGATATATTTTAGTTGTGTAAGCGGAGCTTTGCCAAACTGAAATTTGTTTAGTTCCTGCACACGAACTAGATTAATGCGAAGTTACTTGATTTCTTTTTAAATTGTAGATGAAATAATATTTAAAGATCAGTCCTGCTTCCAAGATCTTTGGAGGGTCTATGAATTCTATGGACAACGGCATCACCCTTCCTTCAGATTAAGCAAAGAATTAAATAAATAAATGTACCACCACAACAACCACCATCGCTATCACAACCACACTCACCAATAATGCTAGTATAACCTCTACTACTTATACAACAACAACTACTACTACTGCTGCTGGAACCTCTGCTACTCCCACTACCACTACTACCGTAACCATACATACTACTACTACTACAATTATAACCTCTACTACTACTACTACTACTACTTCTATATGCAACATCACTATCACAATCACCATTTCCAGAATGAGTACTACAACCGCAACCACCAACGCTACAACCAACTATTGATTGCCTTTCTGACATTTTTAACGACAGAACTATTGAAATTTAAACAGCAGGGAGACAATATGTCCCTTGTTAAAGCGAAAGGAACAATAATGACATTTATTTACACAATATCAACAACAACAAAGAATATACACGTATTTAGCGGTCGAGCTTCAGTCTTATTCATTGCTTCGATGACAACTTGTAAAGCTTCATTCAGTTAATCACGAAGACGTTTTACAGTTAAATGTTGTCAATGAATAACACAGCGGATAGCAAAAATGTTTGGAATTTTAAATTTATTAGAAAGTCTCAAACAAGCTCAAAAGCCACTAAGTGTAAGGACTAAGAAAAGGGAGAAATTAAGAGGAAAAGAATGAATTTACTTTAGACTTGAAAGACTTCTGGTCATAAGAGTTCTGGTCTGGGTTGGAAGAGAATTCCGAAGTCTGGCAATTCATGAAAAACAGCTACGACCAGAGGAAGATTTCCTTGTTCATGGAAGTACAACAGCATTTGGATGAAAGCGATGTGAGTTTCAAGTTAGGTGAGATGGCACAAAGTGATCTGGAACTAAGAAAGAAAGTTTTTCAGAACACTTCTCTTGGCAATAATGGTAGAAAAGACTAAGACTGGTGACGTCACGTCGATGTGACAAAGATTGCAGAGCCGAAGCAGGAGAAGGACCAATCAAATTAAAGACTCATACCTGAACCCGATCGAGGAGAGACAAGTGACAAGATGGTGCACCTGTCCAAATATGATAACATTCCATACAAGGATGAATTGTGGACTTGTAAAGATGCAAAATGGCCTGAAATGTGAGGTAGTCCTTTGACCTACACAATGACCCAATCTTGCAGGAAGCAGACCTATCAATTGATTGTGTATGTAAGAACCCCAAGAAAGATCAGGTCAGAAAGTAAGACCAAGAAATTTCAAAGAAGACCTTTCCTCAAGTGGTTTATTAGAATTACATTTTTACCTTAAATTTTTTTCAATTTTCTAAATCGATGAAAATTTTGTCTCAGATTCTAGCAATTCTTTAGTAACAGGATCACAAACCAGTAATAAAGACACGCACTCATGCAGGGCTGTTTCCTCAAATCGTACGCAAAATTCACTTGCTTTTACTCAAATCATCACAAAGTTTGTTTCCAGTTTAGTACAACCACACTAACCAGCGAGGATCAATATAAATAAACGTACTTATATTCATATATAACACGTCAGAAAAATATTTGTGAAAGAATTAAAACTAAAAGCTCCATATTTCTTATATTTCACTTTAATTTCAATAAATGATATTCATTTAATATATTAAATATTAATAATTAATACTCAGTCCATAGTGGTTTATATCTAAACGAAGCAAACTATGAACATGGGACTTTGGTACATCACCAGTCTGGTTTCTGCTTACTAGTAATACAAAGTCCAATTTAGAATATAATCACAACTTTGTGGCGGGTGTACAATGCTTACGTTTAGAACGGCTACGATTTTAAAACACCTAACGACCTCATTAGGGCCACTTTGACATTTGTCACCCGCTTGTATATTCAGAATGTCAAGGGGTCGCTGTTACGTAGATTGAAGACCCTCATGTAGAGTTATGTTGCAGCCCTAAAAATCTCAAATTATTGCTTAATTATTTGTTGAATACTTTGTGATATTCTTCAGATTAGAAAAACTTGCGTTCAGCAATGTGCGTGTGTGTGTGTGGTTGTTGCCATTGGTCTGTGCTGTTATTTAGCCCCAGGTCATCTCTGATACAGCAGACCCATTATAAAAGATCAAAGGCGTTCCACTTTCCACCATGACTATACACAGATGAACCACGTTATCAGAAATCTCCCTCCTTTTCAAGACGGCGAGAGGTTATTTGAAGGCGATTAAACTATTATTTCTTGCAAAGCAAGCGACCACGTAGCAGTTTCCTCGTTGACTCTTTAACGACATGAGTACCAAACAGGTGAAATATCTATAAACAATGCATTCAATACATTGTGAATGCATTTACTTAAACGTATTCACTGTCCTGTACTGTCAGTCTTCGCTCGTTAAGTGCTTTGGGAAAGTTGCTTTAAGAATTGTTCTGATTGTTAGAGTTATTCTAATGCATTCAGGTGATTGTTTCTGTTGTTTGTTGTTCTGGTAAAGGTTCACCTGTTATTATGTAATACAAAATAGGCCGCGACTTCGCTTGTTATTTCTGTTGGTGGCGGTGCTAGTGGTAGTAGTGGTGGTAATGGAGGTGGTGGCGGTCATCGTCGTTCTAATGTTAGCGGTGGTGGCGGTGGCAGTGATGGCGTGGTGTACGTAAGTAGTGATGTCCTAATTTTTTCTAAGTGAAATACCATTTAACAATCTGTAATTATATTTACATCATTTTGTTTTGACGATGGATTTTACGTTGTAATTAATCACTCTGTTAATATATATGTGTCTATATGCATGCATGCATACATACATACA
>NC_142936.1:94786312-94801312 GCF_046866305.1 Octopus bimaculoides | reverse complement strand
AAAGATGACATTTCTTTTTTACTTGCAGGATCTCAAAGAAGGGACAGTGCTCGTCCTAGATGTAAAGACAACAATCTGATCGCCCCCCTCATTGTATTGATTACTTAATCTGCACATGAGGTCAGTACCTTCCTTTATTTTCAAATGTTTGTAGTTGTGCAGCAAATATCACTTCTGTTTCTGTTTTTTTATTCCAAAGATTGTGAACCATTATTAGAAGTCATCCAGGATGAATCCTTCTCTGCCGCGTCTTGCGGGGGTCACAGAATGGGTTTTCTCACCACTTTTTTCAGTATATATTTTTAAAAACTTATTTAAAAAGCCGTCGAGCTGGCAGAATCGTTACACGACAGACAAAATGTCATTAAGTATTAAGTTCTGAGTTCAACTTCCAGCTTTACTTTTCATCCTTTTCCTGATCGATAAAATAAATACCAGTTAAGCATTGGCGTTGACAAGATAGATTAACCCTTTCCCTCAAGTCAACGGCCGTTATGCCAAAATTGTATTCCTTATTATCTCCCAGCGATTTAGTGGTTACCATCTTGTGGTAATGTGCCACCGGGTTTAATTTTTTAGTTTCTCTTCACAATTAAAACAATACAGTTTAGCCCAAACTACATTCTGATATCCTTGTTGAATACTCTTGCTTCTTAGTTCAGAGAATTCGTGTTTTGTTGTAGTTGTTGTTGTCGTTGTTTCATTTTCGGTGTACACTTTGTGGTCGTCTATATAAAGCAGCTTTATTTTCACCCTAGTTTTGGCAAACTTATAGACAGACCTGGATTTTCTCTGTATACTTGTCAGAGAGACTAACACAATCACGAAAATCCGTAAAGAGAACAAGTCACCCAATCCTAGTCCTACTTTCGATGATCTCATTGAGTTTTTTGATGTGTTTTCCTTTTCTAAAAACAACACATTATTCTTCTCATTGACCTTGAGTGTTCTCAGGCCCAAGAGTCAGCAGTGTGGAACGTTGTCGATAGATTACATATAATTTATCCAGCCAACAGCTAAATTCTTTTTCCTTAATCGTACCCTTATTTGGTACCCTCCTATCAATGGACTACGATCTCAGTTGCTCACTACAACTGAACTAAAGTAACACCCCTTATTTTTCGGGCATCATCTGAAGAATTCGAGCGATATCAAAGAAGTGATGTTTTCTGCAAGTGTTCCACCCTTATTGCACCCCCTATTTGTTCCATGTACTTCTCAAGAGTTTTACTCATTGTTCCCAGGGCTCCGACAATCCTTGGTACTACTACCACCTTTTTCATCGACCACAACTGCATAATTTCCCCAGCTAACCTGTCATATCTCTCGACTTTTCTTTCTTTCTTATCGCATACCTTGTTGTCAGCTGGGCATGCTATGTCTTTGATCCAGCATAATTTGCTTTCTTTCTCAATTAACACTATGTCTGGCTTCCTATTCTCTATCTCATGGTCGCACTGAATCATAAAATCCTATGGGATCTTTGCATTATCATTTTCGACGATGACTTCGGGTTTATTTTCGTGCCAATTTTTTACTCTGTCAAGTCCATACTTGTTGCAAAATGTCCACTGGACAATCCTTGCTATATTGTCATGACGTTTCTTATATTTCTTCTGGACTAGTGGCGTACATTGGCTGGTAATACGCCATACGGTTTCACCGTTTTGTCCACAGATTTTGCACTTATCACTTTCTGATGTGTTGTCTATTCTGTATTTTATGCAGTTTGTTTTTAGTGATTGCTCTTGGGCAGCACAGATTAGAGCCTACCTTACCAGTTTTAAATCACCTTTAGTCATCCACAGCCATCTTTTTTCTCCGTCTGTCTTATCTTCAACATCCCTATGAGATTGACCATGCATCCTTTTCTTTACTCACATGTTTTCAGTTTCATTCGTTTTCATTTCCTTGTATAGTGCTTTATCTTTGCAATTTCTCATCCTAGAGAAGCCTGACCTTCTTACTTCTAATAATAGCGATTCTGTGGCATTTTTTACATACCATGCTATGTTATTTTCTTCTGCTCTAATGCTGTGTTCGGATCCAATAAGTCCTCTTCCCAATCTTTATCATTATTATCATTATTATTACTATTATTATTATTATTATTATTATTATTATTATTATTATTATTATTATTATTATTATCATCATTATTATTATTATTATCATCATTATTATTATTATTATTATTATTATTATTATTATTATTATTATTATTATTATTATCATCATTATTATTATTATTATCATCATTATTATTATTATTATTATTATTATTATTATTATTATTATTATTATTATTATTATTATTATTATTATTATTATTATTACTATCAGCAGCAGCAGCATATATAATATATATTCTAGCTAAAACTAAGTACGCTAAATAGGTCTCTATTATTGACATCTCTTTGTTCGATACACCTGAGCGATTTTAAAACAAGCAGCAGCAGCGTGATATTGAATAAAGTTCTAAAATGCTTGTTACGTTTCGCAATGACCTTGTTGGATATAAACTCAGGTTTCACTTCTTTGTAAACGAAAACGCTTCAGTTTCATTTGTGGTTGAGAAGCAAGTAACCAAATCGTTTGGCAGAGGTTACTTAGAGCTCTCCTGATAAGCAATTTGAATTTATTTCACAATATTTCTGTCAGTCTATCAAGCTAGATATCTCTCTATTTGATTCTATTCACGTACACATACATGCACATACACACACACATTATGGGATGACACATACTGGGTCATCCCATAAATAATGCGGTTTTTTCAATTGCATGAACCGGAGGGGCACGGCATAAACTACCTGCATCAACTTGCTATAAAAGCAGGTAGTAATTTTACCTTATACTTATTCTTAGTGAAAGTTTTGAAGAGTGCAGTTCGATTTTAACAGTTATTTTTTCAAAGCTATACTGGAAGTAACAAAGGAGCATATTCGGCATATTTTACTTTATGAGTTCAATAAAGTCAACAACGCAACAGAAAAAGCGAGGAACATTAATGCAGTATATGGGGATCGGACAATAAGCGTATGCCAGTGTCAACGGTGGTTCCAGAAATTCTGAGCCAGAAACTACAGCCTAGAAGACGAACCTCGTCCTGGAAGATCTGTAGAGCTCGACGAGGACGTCTTACAAACCCTCATGGAACAAAATCCCATCGTAACTGTTGAGGAACTAGCAGAGAAGCTTGGATGTGGTCATTCAACCATTCATCGACAGCTACGTACCATCCGAAAACTCAGCAAATTGGGTGAATGGGTTCCTCACAAACTTCCCGAGTCTAATCGCCTCATGCATTGTCCGAAAGCAACCGCAAATCCCGAGTTGGCATCTGCTCTTCTCTCCATTCTCACGAATTCATTTCACCCTTTTTTTGGATAGACTTGTGACTGGTGACGAAAAATGGATCTTCTATCGAAATGTTAAATGTCGTAAACGGTGGCTTGGTAAAAGGGAAAAAAATTCAACCACAACCGAGAAGGGAACTTCATGGGGAAAAGGTTGTTCTCTCTATCTGGTAGTATTGCAAAGGAGTAATTCACTTTGAATTGTTACCACCTAATTCAACAATCAGTGCTCAAGTCTACTGTCAGCAATTAGGGCGTTTGAACTAAGCTTTGAAGAAAAAAAGACCCGCTTTAGTGAATTGAAAAATAGTGATGTTTCATAAGGACAATGCGTGACCCCACACTGCAAAGATCACATCACAGAAGATCGAAGAGCTTGGTTGGGAAAAAATTCCTCATCCACCTTATTCTCCCGACCTTGCTCCTTCAGACTACCATTTGTTTCGTAGTTTACAGAATCATTTGGGGGACATAACTTTCGCAAGCCAAGACGAGGTCGAAACTGACATTTCAGAGTTCTTCGCTTTGAAACCAAAAGAGTTTTACATTGATGGGATTAAAAAGCTTGTAAATAGATGGAAGTAAGTCATAGATAATCAGGGAAAGTACATTGATGATTAAATATTTCAATTAAATATAACATTTGATCACTTGTTTTCTTTATTCAAAATTCGGAAGAACTTATGGGATGACCTGATATATACACGTTTGTGTTTGTGTGTGTGTATGTTTGTGTGTGTGTGCGTGTGTGTGTACTTCATAAGCATATTTAATAGAAATCAAACTTTTCTTCATTCAGGTGGTCACTCAAAGTGAAGTCAAATAAGGAAGAACAAAGGGACAAAGAACCAGAACGAACATGACATGTTGAAAACTAAACAACCGATGCTGCTATAAATACAGTCTAACCAACCGAACGCTGTTATTGTTGCTGTTGTCCTTATAATCCTTGATCGAGCAAACCGACTGTCACACATACCCCACCCTTGATAGTCCTGGTTATCAACATACACGCTTACATACATACATACATACATATATATACGCGCGCGCTTATATCGAACAGTGAGAACGAGTACTAAACACCGTATTAGTGGATAAATGTTCTTCATTTGTGGGATAAGAAGGCTACCATTGGTTTCATGCTGAGAGAAATCTCTCTCAACAAATTACCAAACTTGCCACGGAGAACGTTGGTTCTCGTCTGGATATTCCAGAAACTAAATTATTATTTCTGTGGTGAGATATTCCCTGTTATTGTTCCCTGCAAGATCAGTGACTCCATGAAATTGTAACCAAGATTATTTTAGATACCATGTCAAGGGTTTATGTTAATTTCTAGTTTTTTTTTTTTCATTTTTATTGGAATAATACCTGCCATTTTTATGTTTCTTGTAAAGAACATTTTCTATAATTTCCACAAAAAGAAATTATCAATTAATTGATATCATTCGATTGTTTTTCTCCTTTGATTGGTACTTTTAGGTTTTAAACGTACCCTCTTGAGTTTTTCTCAACTAATTGCATGGATAACATCGATAGTTAACCGAAGTTTTTCAACTCGTTATACAACACACACACACACACACACACACACACACACACACATATATATATATATATATATATATATATATATAACCTAGTTGAGAGCCCCTTTCAATGTCTTCTCCAAAGACAGTTACAATTGCAGTCTTATCTTATTTGCTGCTATAAAAACCCTTTATAGACTTCAGATGAATCTGGATATAATTACAATTATTGTTATTGTAATTTAAATAAGTGTGTCCGAAATAATAACATCAACAACAACAACAACAGCATTAATAATAATTGTTTCCATTTTGGGCACAAAACCAGATATTGAGAAGGGAGAGGAAGACGATTGCATTGATCCTAGCACCTGACTTGTAGTTATCTTACCGACCCCCTTAATGAAGAAAAACGAAGTGAACCACGGCAACAACTACTACTAATAGAAATAATAATAATAATAATAATAATAATAATAATAATAATAATAATAATAATAATAATAATACTTTCCACAGTACAATGGGTTCTAAATTTTGGAAAACTGTTAAAAAGATCCAAATTGCCACTGGCGTTCATCCTTACAGAAATTTAGATTTGGAAAATATAACCTTACCGATCCTGGACATGGAATTTCGTTACATATCACGCAACGATGGACAAAAAGAGTTGGTTGGCAAGGGCACATACGGCCGAGTCTACCTGGGTCGCTGCAAAGGGATGTCAAGTTTGGTAGTAGCGAAATGCTTCAAGAACAAAGACATGAAGGAAATTTGTGCCGAAGCTAAAATTATGAACCATTTATCAGAAACGGGAGTGGTACCGAAATGTTTCGGTTTGATCCAGGATGAAAATTTAGAAATACAACCGTGCTTAGTTCAAGAATATTTCGGGCAAGGTATTACCCTTTCAAAATTTCTGTGTGATTTGCGTATTACGCTTAAGAGCAAAAATTGTATAGGTATCTGCTTGCAGCTTTCTCGTGGATTAAAGAAAATACACGCTCAAGGCATTTTATTAAACGATATTAAAACTGATAACATACTTATAGATCGATACACTATCGATTTTCAAATTCGCTTTATCGATTTTGGATGTGCTAGCACCCTGAAAGGAATATCGTTTGATATTTCGGAAAGTGAAAGCTGTTACCATGTTGCCCCTGAGGTCAAAGCAAAACAACTAACCAGTAGTTCGTCGGATGTGTTCAGTCTGGGTCATGTCTTTGATGCAATTCAGGACCTGATGCGGGTGGAATGTCTCGTTCCTCTCGTGAGCAGCTGCACCATGGTCAACCCTAAAAAGCGCATCAGACTTCAAGATCTTGTCGAGGATCTCAAATCTCTTCACCACGAGATATTTTATAGAGAAATGAGAAACTGGGATTAAAAATGCAAACATGCACGCGCGCGTGCATACGCACATACACACACAAACACATACATACATTCACCCGCACCTATTTATATGCAAGCGTACATACAGTTTTATATATATATATATATATATATATATATATATATATATATATATATATATATATATATATGGATCTTTTGAAGAGTATATTATTAATCCACAAATAATACACACCCACACACACACGAGCGTAGCTCGAAACGTCAAAGACTTTCCGTATTCCCGAGCGTCATACTAATATATACTTTTGTTATTTACACCACCTGTCCTCGTCTGTTGTTATTATTTGTATATTCTCCCATATATATATATATATATATATATATATATATATATATATATATATATATATATATATATATATATATATATATATATATATATATATATATATATATATAGGAGAATTCACGAAAAGACAACAGACGAAGACAGGTGGTGTAAACAACAGATGGATGTATTAGTATAACGCACGGGAATAGAGAAAGTCTTTAACGTTTCGAGCCTACGCTCTTCAACAGAAAGGAACAAGGAGAGAAAATATATATATATATATATATATATATATATAGGAGAATTCACGAAAAGACAACAGACGAGGACAGGTGGTGTAAACAACAAATGGATGTATTAGTATAACGCACGGGAATAGAGAAAGTCTTTAACGTTTCGAGCCTACGCTCTTCAACAGAAAGGAACAAGGAGAGAAAATATATATATATATATATATATATATATATATACATACGCACACACAAGGGAGATTATACAAAGAAACAAATCATATTAAATGAAAAAAAAAAAAGCCCAAGGGGTATATTGATCTCTCAAGCTTCAGTACAGAATACAATACCAGTGTGCCTTCAATTTATACGTAAATTTATATATTCTTTATTTGTTCTCAAAACCTTCCAATTTGCTTAAACATTAATAGCACTATTTAAAAAGAGGCTATACATATGAGAACGCGTCTAGCTGAGAGCCGCTTGTTTATATGTTTTCTATATAATTATATCGGTGGAGAGATATATTATCTTTCCAATTCTCTGAGTTGAAGCAAAATATTTCTTGGAAAATATTAATAAATATATTTATTTCTGTTTTTTATAATTTCTGTTTCGCGTTATCTGTCAATTTTTCTATCTACAAATGTGTAGAATCGTATGTTTGTCTATCTGTATATTTCTGTATGTATCTATAAATCTATATAATTATGTTTATTAATTCGTTTTACAAGATTCCTGATGTGAAATTGTGCGTTGAAACAAATGTTGTATTTTGGGATGGTGGGGTTTTTTTTTTGGGGGGGGGGGGGTCCAAATACACACGCACAGTATATTTTTTCTTCGCTCGTTTCTTACTGTTCTTATTTTATTATTTAAACTCATGTCCATTATCCGGAAATCTTCCTTGCTCCAGTAAGTGGAGCAAGAACACACACGAAAACGAAGTGTCGCTGAAGAGGTCACAGATGTGCAACGAAAGATTTCCGGACAATGGACATGAGTTAAAATGATAAAATAAGAACAGTAATAAACGATTGAAGTAAAAAAATATAGTCCGTGTGTTTATTTGGCAAAAAAAATGACCGTCCCGAAATACAACAACATATAATTATGCATTCACATACATAGATGTATACACACACACACACACACACACACACACACACACACACACACACACACACACACACACATATGCACGTACACACACACACACACACACACACACAGGGGCTCAGCTACATGGGGTGGAGGTGCAGGTGTTAAACATGTCAACTACAAGTTTGTTTATTTGTTTCTTATATCCCAGCAATGAACCACGCGAGTTACTTCCGCATGATCATTCCATAAAATGTATTTATGGAGAGAAAAATATTGAAAAGCATCAATACATGTCAGAGTGAGAAAGAAACGAGGAAGGTGGTCGTGGGATGTGCAAGAAACAAAAAACAAATTTCCCTTAAATCACCTTTTCTTCTAAAACTAATTTCAATTTTTTTCTTCCTTTTACACCGAAAAGGCTTCTCCTATGGTTTTTAAGTGCGTAGTGAAAAAAAAAGAAAAGTAAAAAAAATTGGCCAACGTCGGTCCGGAGGGGGTGAATGAAAAATAAGTCATAAATTTTGAAAATATGTTTTTTAACAAAATGATGCCCCACATCATTTCGAAGGTAGTGATGAATAAAAAATTGGAAAAATTCCCGTCAAATCGGAGAAAATTTAACTTACGTAGGCGTCCAGATCCAAAACTCCGCCAAGAGATGCACAAACACTTCGAAGAACGTCACCAGCACAGTACAAAACGAGACAAAATACCCAATTATCATGAAATGTTCTCAAATGAACGCAACAATGATAATGTAGTTTTGAATTAAAAATTAAGCCAAGAAGGAGTTGCCTCCCCTAGCAATATCCGAGAATGCTGTTAAAACGCGGGAACGAATAAACTCCTTTCTTTGTTTTCCTTTTAAATAAATCTGTATTTTAAGGTTAATTGTTATTTTATGTTAAGAAGTCAACAACGCTCATACACTTTCGTACCTCGAGGGACATCACTGTGTTTTTTTTTTAAATTCAATAAAGCGTTCCGTTTCTTGAAACCTCGACTTCCGTTTATAACTGATAATTTGTGCTAGTAGGTTATAGTTGCGGTGTGTGTGTGTGTGTGTGTGTGTGTGTGTGTGTGTGTGTGTGTGTGTGCGTGTGTGCGTGCGTGCGTGCGTGCGTGCGTGCGTGCGTGTGTGTGTGTGTGTAAAAACCCTTAGAAGACTGGAAAAAATAGCCACCAATGTTCTACCGAGAATCGAACCCCCGTCACACACACACGTATATATTTTTCTGCTTCACTGTCAAATGACTAACAATATATCTTCTTTCGTTAGGGCAGCGAGCTGGCGGAATCGTTAGCACGCCGGGCGAAATGCTTAGCGGTATTTCGCCCAACTTTACGTTCTGAGTTCAAATTTCGCAGAGGTTGACTTTATAAATTAAGTACCAGTTGCGTACTGGGGTCGATCTAATCGACTGGCCCGTTCCTCAAAAACATTTCGGACCTTGTGCCTACAGTAGAAAAGAGTATATCTTCCTTCCTGCGAATATTTCGACACTCGAGTCCAGAAATGGTGGAGGGATCCAACGCTACTCTGGATTCCTTGAACATACATCAGTCGTAAGGAGAGAGAGGACTAACAACACAGTTCTAGGTGTGTAATTAAATTTCGTTCAAGTCTATCCAAGAGTGTCCCTCCAGCTAATAATCCCTTGTGTAATTAGAGTACCACCAAGTACCACGAGCTGTAGTGCAGTTCGTGATGTTGTACATGGATTCACTGAAGATGTGGCTCTGGGAAGGAAATTTCGCAATCGAACGCCCGAGGCCTGAAAAGGTATTATGGTAGGGTGCACAATATCCGTGTTCTGGCACTCCGTCGGATACGACGATGATGAGCGTTGCAGTTGATCCGATCAACAGAACATCCTGCTCGTGAAATTAACGCGCAAGTGGCTGAGTATTCCGCAGACACGCATACCCTTAACGTAGTTCTCAGAGAGATTCAGCATGAGAGAATGTGACATGGCTGGCCCCTTTGAAACAAAAGTAGAAGCTAAGTGGAGTGGGGCAACGTGAAATAAGCTCAAGGATACAACACGCCGCTGGGAATGGAAGAGCTGACGATGAAGAATTGCCAAATCTACGTCACGTAGACCAGGGATTCTCAACCGGGGTCCATATTGCCCTTGAGGGTCCACATAAGATTTTCGGGGGTTCACGTAATAAAATAATAAATTGGGGGTCCACAATAATATTTTAAGGACCCCTGAAAATATTTTGCTTTAGATGTATGTATTGTTATATGATGCAAGAAACACCCAGGTTTCTTCCTTTTAACATTTTACAGAGTTCAACCTACACAAGTGAATGAGTGCAAAATAAAATAGGGATTTTGAAAGAAGTTCCTATAAGACTAGTTTTTAAACAGTGAATGGCTATGGGGGTCCACCAGAATGAAATAGTAATCAAAGGGATCCATGGATAAAAAATGGTTGAGAAACCCTGACGTAACCATCGAATATAACAAAGTTCCTTTGGCTATAAAGGACGCCGAAATTGTGAGTTACTTCCCCTGACACTTAAACCTCTCCGCTGTACACGTAGCGCCAATTTCTTTTTAACTTTAAACCAATTTTAAAACGGTGTTTTTCTCCTTTTTAATTTTAACATTTTTTTTCACTTTTTGCATTGTTTTCCGTCCTTGCTAAACAATAAAACTATAAACGAGTATACGATGCATTTTTATGTATGCTCAGTTTCCGGATAAGTCTGCAATTGGTATCTCGTACAATAATCCCTCGCCGTATCGCGGTTCACCTATCGTGGTTTATTATTTAAGCTTACGTCGATTCCTCTGTGGTGTTGTTTTTCATTTATAATAAAATAAATATAATACATTTATAAAAATAATAAAATAAACAGTACAATACTATTTCTATTTCGCGGGTTTTCACCTATCGCAGGGAGCGGGTTTTGGAACGTAACACTCGCGGTAATCGTGAGATTACTGTACCTGCTCAATCAACTCAGAATTTTTCTTTTTCTTTCCTATTTTTAAATACTGATTTAATTTTATTGACGAACCAGCTTCAGTTTATCAATCTAACTGAGATGGAAAACTTTGTGTTTCTAACGAGCAACTAAAAAGGAAAATTTCTTAAGCACACAGACATGCATTGTTGGTAGACACGTGAGTTTGTTTTGCAACAACGTGCCTTCAGGTCTAGTTCCACTGTGTGGCACCTTGGGCAAGTGTCTTCCACTATAGTTCAGGGGTCACCAATGCCTTGAAATGAATTTGCTTCCCAACCACATCGTTCTGGGTTCAGCCCCACTGCGTGGCACCTTGGACACCTCGGGCCAATCAAAGCCTTGGGAATAGATTTTGCGCACGGAAACTGATAAAAAGTCCGTCGAGTGTGTGTGTGTGTGTGTGTGTGTGTGTGTGTGTGTGCGCGTGAGAAAGAGAGAGTGTGTGTGTGTGTGTGTGTGCGTGAGAGAGAGAGAGAGAGAGAGAGAATGTGTGTGTGTCTTTGTGTATATGTTCCCCGCTACTACTCGACAACCGATGTTGGTGTGTTTACGTCCCGATGTGACCGATAGAATAGGTACCAGATCTTTAAAAAAATATGTACTGAGGTCGATTTGTTCGATTAAAAGGTCTTCAGGGTGGTACCCCAGCATGGCCACAGTCTAATGATTGAAACAAGTAAAAGATAACCATTTGTAATTTGCTTTCAGACAACAATAGCCAAAGATCGATACAAGTTCAGAGACAGAAGCAGGAGATTAATGCAGTGAAGTCAACAGTGAAAAAAAAAAATTTTTTTGAGTAAAATGAGCAATTGTCTCCTGCTTAAGTCTCGAAGCGACCAGTGCCTCTTGTGCGAATTTTTGACTTGAAGTACGAGCGGGATTCTCAAACCAAACACACAAATCGTCCCATCTTTAAGGTCAGTCAGTTAATAAAACCGGTTTACATATTTCTTTTGCATTCTGTTTTTTTTATAATTGTCATTTTACTTGTGATTACAACTTTTCCATTTCAAAAACACATAAAAAATCTTTTTAAGTGGTCTTGGCGGGAGACTGGAACGGATTAATTATATTTTAGTTAATTTCAATGGGGAAAATTGATTTGTAAAACGAGTAAATCGTAAGACGAGCTCGGTCATGGACCGAATTAATTTTTTTTTTTTACTGTGAGGTATCACTGTGTTAGAAATACGAAGTTTGCAAGTTAACTACGCAAAGAGAACGTATCACGTGGTGTCTAGGATAAACAAAAATTAATTGCGAACCAAGGAGCAAGTATTTGGTTCAGAGGCTGCTAGCCTGGGGTATCTTATACCTGCGTGTGTGTGTGTGTGTGTGTGTGTGTGTGTGTGTGTGTGTGTGTGTGTGTGTGTGTGTGTGTGTGTGTGTGCGCGCGTTTGCGTGTGTATGTCTGTGTGTCTGTTTGTGTGCGTGCGTGTTTATGTTCGCCTCCCCGCCAGTACTTTGTGCTGGTTTGTTTACATCCCCCTAGCATAGCGGTTCAGCAAAAGACTCCGATAGAATAAGTATCAGACTGGTAAAATACGTACTGGGATAGACTCGTTGGGCTAAACCCTTCAAGATGGTGCCCCACAATGGTCATAGTTCAATGACGGAAACATGTAAAAGATAAAAGATAAAACTAAATTGGATTTCCGGAGAAGCATCCATTTCCAATTTGTCAAATTTCTCTTGGAGATTTTAGGTTTGGAATAAGCAAGAGAAAATGTTGCATGTGGAGGAAGCACTGCACCCCCTAATTCCATCTTCTGTACCATTTGATAAATTAAAAGAAAACAAATGCCAACCCGTGGACATTACTGTCTCAAGTCCTATGACTCATACTTACTCCATAGAGTGTAAGTGACCGAAATCACATTCCCGCTGGACAGGACGCTAGTCTGTCGCAGGGTGACTCATTTTTATCAGCTCAGTAGACTGGAGCAACTTGAAATCAAGTGTTTTGCTAAAAAAATATACAACGTACTTGCCCGGTCCCTAAGTCGAAACCACGACCCTCCGATCGTCAGATCAATACTAACCAGTTGGCCATGCTATTTGTCAACAACTAAATAACAACAGGAACAAGTACACTGCCAGTTAGAGAACCTCTGCGTGGTTAGTCAGCTTTGCTAGAAACAGCAGTGAAATCTCTGTAAAACAAAATCATTCCATATTGTCTCAAATATGGAGGAGGTGGGGAAATGCATTGAATAATTGTTTCTAATCTCGGCACAAAGTCCGAAATTTTGGGGGAGGGGGCCAGTCGATTAGATCGACCCAGTACGCAACTGGTACTTAATTTATCGACCCTGAAAGGATGAAAGGCAAAGGCACAGTCGACCTCGGTGGAATTTGAACTCAGAATATAAACACAGACGAAATACCGCTAAGCATTTCGCCCGGTGCTCTAACGATTCTGCCAGCTCGCCGCCTCAAATGCATTGAATAATGAAATAACCCAGTTGTCATAATGTTTCAAATAAAAACAAGGACAGAGATGATGTGGGACTTGTACATAAACAACGGGCGTTTTAACTGTTGTACTGAAATACGCATTTAATAAAACAAACCTTGAAACTCATCACGTTCACGGAATATAAGCAAAAAGAAAACAAGAGATAACGTACAGCAGGAAATAAACAGCATTTGGCAAGTATACTGGGTAGATGAGAGAATGAGAGAGAGAGAGAGAGAGAGAGAGTGGGGTGGGGGGAGCTCGCAAGCAGGTAGGCAGGCAGGCAGGCAGGCAGACAGATAGATAATCAGACACAACAGACAGGCAGACAGACGGACAGGACAGTGTGTGTGTGAGAGAGTGTTTGTGTGTGGTCGTTGAGGTGTTTTCATTTGAATGTAACAATTTCAGTTCTGAAAAACGTCAAAGCTTTCAGATGCCGAGTATTTTTGTTTGTTGGTGTGTCTAGTTCTCTATTTTTATCAAAATGGGTTTGACGTGCAATGAAACAGGCTTCTAGTTTATACGTGGCACACACACACACACACACACACACACACACACACACACACACACACACACACACACACACACACACACACACACACACACACACACACACACACACACATGTATGTATGTATGTATATGTCTATGTATATATACGCGTGTGTGTGTGTGTGTGTGTGTATACAAGAGTTACGGAATGGAGAAAGAAAAAATCCGAGTTACATATACTCTTTAGCGAGTGGAATCTCAGAAGTGGTAAAATCTAAGGGAGGTGTATTCTGCCGGCTACTCTTCAGGCCAAGGATATCTTGATTAGGTTAAAGGCTACATTGTCGCAAGGGGGTAAATGTTGACGCAAAGATTCAATATATATGTGTGTGTATGTGTGTGTGTGCATATATATATATATATATATATATATATATATATATATATATATATGTATGTATGTATGTATGTATGTATGTATGTATGTATATACGTGTGTGCGTGTGCGTGTTTTAATAACACCTAAAGGAAGAGGAGGGGCTTCTTTTCCACTCAGCAGCGTGAATGATGCCTTGACCAGGAGGAACTCATGCCATCAGACGATGCCCAGCGTTCATCGGGTATTTCGACCCTGAACCGTAACACCCTCCCGTTGGTGGGTCAGCAGAGGTGACCAAATCATGCTGCAGTCCTACGGTGCCCCAACACGGCCCTAACATGGCCGCAGTCCAATGACTGATACAAGTAAAAGATAAACGATTTGTAATCATAAGTTCTTGCAGATGGCGAGAATTTATTATTAGCTGACTTTGATCCAAAAACGGTGGAGTGACTTCGAGGACCGGAATTAGAAAGACATTTGGTTACGAGTTGGACATTTGATAGAATTATTCATAAACAATTGTGCTCCTCCCTCGACTTTATTTCCTCATAACTTTCAGAGGATATACATGACGAATATATCAGAATTTGTTGTCAAAAAGTTTTCTGAAAGTGGGGAAAGTTGAGTTTTGGATAGGTCACACGAATCGACTTTGTTTCCTCGTAACTTTCGGGAAAATGGATAATTTCTAATTAAATTTTCTAGAAATAATTTTCAGATGGCGTAAATTTCGATTATATCGAAATTTAACGTGAAAAA
>NC_142936.1:94768812-94781312 GCF_046866305.1 Octopus bimaculoides | reverse complement strand
GTTTTATTAATCATACTTTATTAATCAAGCAAATTTAGGAATAAGGTTTTTTTTTTAACGGCTCTAAAACAATAGTTTAGATTGTTTAAAAACTGAGATTATATTTTGAAAGGTTAATTTGTCCCAACATACTGACTTTCATCTCCGGTACGAAACACGGAAGTGACGTAGAGAATGCAACCGTCTTCGCTGATGGATTTCCTAGATACAATTGTAGCCATTGTTTACCCATGGAAGTGCCTTAACAGTCGACATACTGTATATTTTAATGGTATTTTGACAACTATTGCCTAAAGCAAGAATTTTCTCCGTAGTAAACTGCGATGAAAAATTACGTTTTTACGGGTCAAATATGTCCAAAACATATATGAACTAATCGAAATATTTAATTATAATTGATTAAAAAATTTAATAGAAACGATCATTAAGCGAATTCAATTAATCTTAGAAGTCACCATGTAAAAACAATGAAATATACTTTTAAACGATAATTAAATTAGTTTGATTAATCATAATGTTCTATGTTTATAAAATATACTACAAAACTTAAATTAAGTCAATTTAATTAATCTTGTAAAAAAAACAAAAAAAAACCGCGATTGAAGCAGTTTAATCAAGCTTAGTGTTTTATGTTTATAAAATTTTCCGTGAAATATTTAAATTATTTAATCATAATAGACATCAAATGTAAACAATATTTATATCTGTTGTGTGTCGGCTTAGACATTTACAGACTCTACGTCACTTCCGTTTTGTAGCATAAGTGAAAATCGGCATTCATTGTGAATGCGTTTGACAAGTTTAGTTATTTTTAACAGTCGTGGCGATATATCCTTGTTGTTTTCTTTCCTTGGAACCGTCGCATTCCATACAAGCTTTTAACAGTAAAACAGATGATGAATTGAAAACGAATGATTACTCTTCTTATTCAACCAAACTCTCACTTATCACATTGTTAATGTGGTAACGCATCCATTTGTCACTACTAAAAGGCTTTATACAGCTATTTATTTTATTTCATTTCATTGTATATTCCATTGCAAGATAAAACTGTGTAGAAAAATCCGCTGATAAGTTATAAAATTGGATTGTTGAATAGGCAGACCTGGGTCCGTGCGAACATTCATTTAAACAAAGGGGTTTTCCTTCATAAGAAACATTAAGCTGCTTCATTACACAGATCTATACTGTCAACTTAGATAGGAACTTGGTTACTGTAAGTAACGTTTCAGACATAGATAGTCTATGGTAGCAAGATTAGTGAGAGAACTAAGTAAAAACTGATATTAATTAATGCATTTAATAAAGGGGTGAGCTGACAGAATCGTTCGCACGATGGACAGAATGCTTAAGTCCTGTGAGCTGGAGAGGATGAAAGGCCTTATTAGATATGAATCTTATATAAGCTAAAACACTGAACTAAATCTTTTAACCAAGATGCTAAGAGATCGGCATTTTGTCTTTGGTATTTCTCGATCTGCCCAAACGTGTATAATTTCAGGTATATCTCTCTTGGACAGTGAAAGTATGAAATACATCGCGTTTCGTTAGAACCCTGGCCAATTTATATCAATAGAACGCGTTCGACACGGTTGCGCAGAAATACTTGATACCTGTCCTAAGTACAGTCGATTTTGATACCAATAGCAAAAGAGTGTTAGAATGAATGGCTGCCAATTAGAAACTTCAGCATCACGTTCTCTGTCCATCAAGTGCGTTCTCTTTCCTCGATTTTGCATGGTTGGGTTCTGGAACTCAATACTCGTACGCTGGTTGTACGGAGAGGCACAAATAAGCAACGGTCAGAACTTGATTTAGACTTGGTGAGGCATTAATCTATTTAAAACCTGGAGACGCCTTCTTGATAAATTACATTAGAATGTCTTTTGGAATTTGAAAACATAAATGCTTTTTAATTATTTTGAGGGTCTGAGCTAATGCTTTTTTCGGTTTATGCCTAAAACTGGCGCTGATAGTGATTCTATAGAAGAACGACAATTTGGTTACATGGAGTTCGAATCAGGGGAAATCTTTGTTAAACTGGAAGAATATGTGATAGTGACAATGGGAGATAAACAAGAGCAAATTATCAGGTTCGAACCTAGAAAGGCAAGACCATACTGGCCCAAAGATCTGCTTACCGCTGACCCACAAATCTGTTTAAAAGCATTCCGGAATTTGGTTCCATCCAACTTGCACAGGCGGGATGACGACAAGAGCGGACAGTCTCACTCAAAACTGAGCTGGAGGTTGTCATGGATGGAAGCTACACCTAAAACTTGGGGTACGGCTTCGATATATCATTACATAAGAGTGGTTTGGATGCCGAATAGGTGGACAACTTAAAGAGACATTCTAACTACTCCACCCATTCGCCGGACAAAATACTTTGCAATATTTTCTTCGGCTTTTTCTGTTCTGATTTCAAATCCCAACGAAGTAAACTTTACCTTTCGTAGAACAATGTACCAGTTATTCACTGGGGATAAATGTAATCGACTAACCCCTCTCTCCGTCCCCACCAAAATAATTTAAAGTCTTGAAATCATAACCGGAACAGTTATATGAAGATAGCAGATAACAGATTTAGTTCGATGCTGATCAAGCAGACTTATAATCAAAGGTATTTCCAGCCGTGACTCTCTCTGCATTGTTTTTCTTTATTCGAGACTGTAGAATGTGATTTGAGGAAGAACTAGTTGCTATTTTTAGTAGACCAAGCAATCATGTCGAGGCTCCCTTGATGGCTCTAGAAAAGTGGTTCTTACCCGCCCTTTTTTTCTTTTCTTTCTTTTTTTTTTGCAGCGCCCTTTTCTAAGGAGTTGTTGTTATTCCAAGCGCCTCCTTTTAAGTAGTTATGCCAAGCAACCCTTTTTTAAAAAGGTTGTTATGCCAGGTTCCCACCTAAGTGGCGAGTGCGGTATCGCGACTAGACTAAGTTAACGTGGGTGAGGATTTATGAATTTAATTGAAGAAAGAGAGGAAGGAAGGAAGGAAGAAGGGAAAGGAAGGAATGAAGAAAGAAAATAAGGAAGGAAGGAAGCAAATAAAGAAGGAAGACAAAGAGAAAGTAAAGGAGGGACGTGTAAGACGAATAACAGAATGAAAAATGAAGACGGGAAGAAAGAAAGCAAGAAAGAAAGAAAGAAAGAAAGAAAGAAAGAAAGAAAAGGGGGAGACGATGTGAAATATAAAGGCAGGAAAGAAGAAAAGATTAAGAGAGAAAAGAGTAAAGAAAAGAAAATGAATGAAAGGACGAACGAATGAACGCATGAAAGAAAGAAAGAAAGGAAGGAAGAAAGAAGGAAGGAAGGAAAGAAGGAAGGAAAGAAGGAAGGAAGGAAGGAAGATAAATAGAGTGAGAGAGAGAGGGAGAGAGGGAGAGGGAAGATTACGAGGTGGAAGTTAAAATCAGGAAAGACAGATTAAATTACAATAGGGCAAAATATAGTCATAATGGTGCTCGGCTTATGTAGGGGTGGTGGCGGCGGTGTAGAGGCAGTAGTAGGGGTGGTGGCGGTGGCAGTGCTGTAGTGGTGTGGCACTCGTTAGTGGTGTTGGTGGTGGTGGTGGTGTGGAATAATGGTGGTGGCGGCGGCGGCAGCGGTGTGTAGCATCGTTGATGATGAAAATGTGTTGCTGTTGTGGTGGTGGTGGTGGTAGTGGTTTGTGTCGGTAGTTTTACTACTGCTTGGCTCCTGGTCATCCCCAGTCGAACAGGGCTATGATCAAGGGTACTCCAACCGTGACCATCGTAGCCTACTCCCCCCGCCGCTATGTGTGCGTATGAAAGGGACTCGGGATCACACGGCTCGAAAATATCCTGTTTTAAAAAACAATTGGTTTTGATTTGAAGGAGATTTAGCTGTTGTTTCTAGCATCCGTATAGAGATTCCCTTACTATGGACGCTGGCTGAGAAAGAGGGAGTGAGCGAGAGGTAGGGAGAGTGGGTTTCACCACCCTGAACTGGTAGTTTATTTAAACGACCCACGGGAAAGGACGAAAAGTAAAGTTGACGTCAGCGGAATTTGAACTGAGAACGCGAAAAGCCGGAACAAATTACCGCAAGGTATTTGCCTAATGCTGTTACGATTCAGCCTATCTAATTGGTGGTGGCGGTGGTGGTGGTGGTGGTGGCGGTGGTGGTGGTAGTTTTAGGGATAAACAATCTGTTTTGAACAGCAGGTACATTCTTTACAACAATGGTGAAATATCTTGTTGTTGTTGTTGTTAATATAGTAGTGGTGATGGTGGTGGTGGCGGCGGCGAAACTTTGGCACTTTGACGTTTCGCCAATATACCCGGATTGAATCTACTTGGATGATGCGGAACACCGCCCGACCAAAGCAAATTCTTCAGATGCCGTCTGCCGACTTCGAACCGATGCGTTCTTGCCTCGAAAGTTTAAGACTATTTCATTCCTCTGTATTATTTTGCTAAGATCTAGCATTTAAAAAAAATTCCTTTCCTTATTCTTTTACTTGTTACGGTCATTTGACTGCGCCCATGCTGGAGCACCACCTTTAGTCGAACAAATCGACCCCAGGACTTATTCTTTGTAAGCCTAGTCTCTTTTGCCGAACCGTTAGGTTACGGAGACGCAAACACACCAACATCGGTTGTCAAGAGATGGGTGGGGGAACAAACACAGACACACAAATACAAACATATAGGGGATAACATTTTTATGACCGCCCAGCAGTAACTCTATTCAGCTGAATAGACGTCAGTGATTGGTTGAAATTACAGAAATACGACAACTTTAACATGAAATAACTTGCGATGTAGATTTTTTTGTTAAGAAGATTAAGAGTAAAAGATGTTTTATATGACACATTCTACTAGTGTCCCAAGTTTCAAAGTGTTTCGTTAGTGTTTCGTTAAGAAAATACTGGTGCCCCCGTTTTGAAATAGATCCGTGACATATTTCATCCGGTTTAATCGTAATTTATGCGCATATATTGTTTATTTTACTTGTTTCAGTCATTTGACTACGGCCATGATAGAGCACCACCTTTAGTCGAGCAAATCGACCCCCAGGACTTATTCTTTGTAAGCCTAGTACTTATTCTAACGGTCTCACTTGCCGAACCGCTAAGTTACGCTAAGTAATTTTTGAAGGGAGGGGTTAAGTCGATTACATCGATCCCAGTGCTTGATTGGTATAATTATTTTATCGACCCCGAAAGGATGGTGGAATTTGAACTCAGAATGTAAGACGGACGAAACGTCGCTAAACATTTTATCCGGTATGCTAACAGTTCTACCAGTTCGCCGCCGTAAATAATCAGAATATTAAAGGCAGACACATTTAACATCCGCAGAAAATTAACAGCAACATGCATTTGCATCTTCATTTGCATCTGCATTTTGCAGAGGAAACTGTTGGTAACATCAGTTGACAAGCTGCTATCATTGGTAAAGTATTTATGTTGACTCTACATTCTTCATATTGAGTCTTAGGCACTGTGACACATAATACGCGCGCGCACACGTGTGCCTGTGCACGCACATCACACTTTGTTTTCTGTTTATACCAGAGTTTCTCAATCTTAGAGGGTAATAGAGACCGAATTACAGACGCACGTCGTATGCAAACGGAAACTGTAGGAAACCCGTCGTATATATCTGAATGTGTGTGTGTGTGTGTGTGTGTGTGTGTGTGTGTGTGTGTGTGTGTGTGTGTGTGTGTGTGTGTGTGTGACAAAACGGTGTTGATTTATTTTCGTCCATATCATTGAGCAGTTCAGCCAAAAGTGTTCGATAGAAAAAGTAGAAGATTTAAAAAGAAACACCGATTACTGGGGTCAATTTGTTCGACTAAGCCCTTCAAAGAGGTGCCCCAGCATGACCGCAGTCAAATAATTGAAACCAGTAAAAGATGACAACTAAGCGCTTTCTTTAATAATTCTGTTTGGGTTCAATAAGATTTTGAATAACGTTTTTCAAGAGAATTTCTGATATTGGTTTTCTAAAACACTACATCATATTTTTAAGCAGCTGTGGTGCCCGATTGAGCAACACAGCTTTATATTGCGTTTAAGAAATATATATATACGTTATTCAAGTTTCGTGTTACCCCGATCAAGCATACACGTTTCACCCACCTAGTTGCCATGAAACTAAAATAACAGATCTGTTTTCCGTCGATATCAAGTTTCTCACTACTTGACAATTGTGTATCGAGTCACAGCATGTATGTATATATGTGAGTGTGTGCGTGCGGTGTGTGTGTGTGTGTGTGTGTGTGTGTGTGTGTGTGTGTGTGTGTGTGTGTGTATGATCATAGATAAATATATGCAAGCTAGAGAGAAATTTATACTTCGGTGGTTGTCTCCCTTGCCCGTTATGACCAGAATTAATCATTTAGCTAATGTCTTTTTGTTTCCTCCTCACTACACCAGTAATTTTAATTAATCTAAACAATTTTGGCGCACTGCATTATGTTAGAACTCACTTAAGTATTTACTGATCGTGCAGATGGCATCTCAGGATAAATTCTTTCCTTATTCATGTTATTCTTTTGTTATAACTTTAAAATTTTGTTTAATTATTCAAGATATTTATATCCTGCCAGTCATCAAGGCTCTGCAGTGTACAGATATAACTACATTTCCCCGAGGTTTGTAACAAAACTGAAACGCTCAGAGTTGTCTTCGCATAATCTTTATGGTTTCCTTTGTGCTGTCGGAATTTTTCGTTTTCTTTTTTTTTTTACATTAATATAGCTTTTGCATCATAATGATGAAAACCACATTCATTTTCCGAAAATATTTTACGAATAAAAAAGTTACGAACATTTGAAAAATTGAAAGATGGAGGCGTCGTGAAGCTGGAAAAAGCAGGAGGTGCGAGAGCCGCTGGTGGTATAAGATTTATTGGAAGCAACGAATGGGCTTCGAAAGGAAACAAGTCAATGACAACGGAATGGTAGTATAACTCTTGAACAGTTTTTCAAAGGGATCACAATTTCCATACGTTCGGCACCAAATGAATTTACAGAGACACGAATCGATGGTAGAACAATGAATGCCACAACGTCGTTTATTTTCTTGCTTGAAACAGACCCAATGCTTTTCTACTCATGTGTAAGTCCTCTGTTTTGCGAAGTAACAAAGCCAACACTGCAGTTTACTCTTCGGCATACAAAGGTGTAGCTCGCTATCTTAGATGTGTGTGCAAATATACTCACCAAAACTCGCTGTATATAGTTGTTCCTGGCAGAACCAACTGACGAAAGCACTCTTCCAGTGTTTCACGATTGCTACAAGGTACAGCGTAGAGGAATACCTGTCGTTCACCGCGACACACACCGTTGACAACCTCACTGTTCAGGTAACAGTTTCCTCTGTTTGTGTTTTGTTAAGAATATTGTTTCACCAGTTTCGAGAATTGTTCACAGATTACCAGCTTTTGATGGGTTGCAGAGTCAGTGGTTCGCATATACTTTAGAGACAAAGTCGCGGTTGTAATCAATAGCTGTATTGTTGTTAATTCCTATTTCCCCGGCACAAAAATGGACAGATGTCAGGAATAAAGAAAGAAGGCCACAGTTCTAAGTTCTAAGAGGAATACATCCACCTTCCGGTCATATTGCCTTTCCTCACAGACATATATTCGCGGCCGTTATTTTGTTTCAGCAAGGTGGCGAGCTGGCAGAATCGTTTGCACACCGAGCGAAATGCTTAGTGGTATGCAAACGGAAACTGTAAGAAGCCTGTCGTATATATATATATATGAATCTGTGTGTGTGTCTTTCATCCCACCACTGCTCGACAAAACGGTGTTGATTTATTTTCCTCCATATCACTGAGCAGTTCAGTCAAAAGTGTTCGATAGAAAAAGTACAAGATTTAGAAAAAATACCAATTACTGGGGTCAATTTGTTCGACTAAACCCTTCAAAGAGGTGCTCCAGCATGACCGCAGACAAATAACTGAAACCAGTAGAAGATAAAAACTAAACGCTTTCTGTAATAATTCTGCTTGGGTTCAATAAAATTTTGAATAACGTTTTTCTGAGTTCAAATGCTGCCGAGGTCGACTTTGCCTTTCATCCTTTCGGGGTCGCTGAAATAAGTACCAGTTACGCATTGGAATCGATATAATTGACTAGGCCCCTTCCCCAAAAATGTTCAAATCCTTGTGCCTACAGTAGAAATAGTTATTTTGTTTCAGTGCCAATACTTGCTGCCGTCAACAACTACTTTCATATTCATGGCGTATAACCTGGCGTATAACACATCTTCTTCGGTATCACTTCTTCGTCTTCATAAAACTTTGCTACATCATACTTTGCCTTCGTTTTAGCCACCAAATTTCCGAAATTCGTTCATAAGGCATCTATTTTGTAAAATTAAAAAATTGATTTTAAAATGACAATAAAAAAGAAACACAGCTTGCTGCATCGGTTCAAAATCCTGGCCAAAAAGAAAAAATAAATGTGGTTATTGTTGATGTTCTGAAAACAGATGACAATTCTACAGCCAACCGACAAATGCGATTCCGGCATTTCGATAATGGAGGCTTTCGATTAAGTAAAATTTTAACCTTTCAAAAGTTTGTAATTGTTTTAATTTAAAAATTTCAATGGAAAAATTAATCTGATTTCCGTCATTGTTGTGCAAAACTACATCAGTGATGAATATTTGAAAAAATTCTGACGGGACGAAGATCATGAATTCTCTTATGACCACTCCAGTCCATGAGAATTTTTAAAAGGGATTGAGATAGCGTGCAACCTTGTCTCCGATCCATTTGTACTACAATCGTTCAGTTGATCGTAAATGACCACAGCATGTTAGGTGGTGTTGTAATAGTGCCTCAGTAATTCGCACTGTCTAGGGGTCTAAATCTCGTATTGCTACCATCGCCTCCCACTGGGCCTTCCTCTGAATAGTGTCGGAAACAGATCTCAAGTCGATCAAGTTGAAGAAATAGGGTACTTGGTGTTCTTTTTTTTTTTTCAGTTATCTATTTAACTAAATCGACAAGAGCTGGTAGAATCGGTAGCGCATCGAATAAAATACTTAGCAGCATTTCTCCCGGCTCTTTTTACTCTGTGTTCAGATTCCGCCGAGTCGACTTTATATTTCCACCCTTTGGGGGCCGATCAGATAGAGTACCAACCAAATACTAGAATCGATGTAATCGCATTCTCCTTGCTCCTTAAAACAAAATTGCCATCCTCGTACCGAAATGTGAAACCGAAGGCAGGGAGCTGGTAGGATCGGTAGTGCATCGGACAAAATGCTTCGTCGCATTTGTTCCGTCTCTACGTTCTGAGTTCAAATCCCACTGAAGTCAACTTTGCCTTTCATCATTTTGGGTCGGATAGAATAAAATATCGGTCAAGCACTGAGGTCAGTGTTATCACCTAAACCCCCTCAACTCAAAATTGCCAGCATTGTACCAAAATATGAAACAATTTTCTGACTATAAAAATGGCATCAACTGTGGCCACCACTTTGTCTAAAGCAGAACAACTTGCAACTAAATATGTTACTGTTAAATCATTTAAACTCTGTAGTGAATCTTGCAAGCATGAAGTGGGTTCGATCCACCATGACCAAATTTAAATTAACACTTCAACAGAACTTTTCTCATGGTAAAACAATAGTTTTTCTCTGACAGCAGTTTTACATTTGCCAGATGCCTAGCTAGGCCGAAATAATGTCTTCACCACTTGACTCTTATAACCGCTTCTACTTCACCAAAAGCTAGAATTAAGATAACAAGACCACCAACTAAACCTGTTGTTCTCAACAATATGTCTATCCTTCTGAATAGTTATAAAAACAAGAAACCGCAAGCAAAAGACAGTCATAACTGCCAAACCTAAATGTCTTGTATTGTCTCCTCTCTGTATGTCATTCATTGACAAATAAAGAAATAAGTTAGTCACTTGGTGACAACTCAGTTAGTGAGAACGGAGACTGGCTGACCGGCTGAACAAAACGCCATCTCAAAAGAGAAATGGAAAAAGAACAACTATGGTATCTCGCCGACGATGCAGTTATTTCGTCCCACACTGTCTCACTCTCACTAGCTCTAATTCTGTTCTCTTACAGCATCACTCTATCTCTTTCTGTGAACTACTGCTAAGATGTGTAGACAAACTATACAAGAAAAACCTACGACACCTATGTTTACTTCGCATGCTTTACGAGTTTATCACCTGCCCGTCGGGGCAAGGTATTGTATAATGTAACGGGTAAATAAATATTTCCTTAAAACTTCATGCATTGTTCATCGTTCACATCTTACAACTTGCCATCGCAATAAATCTCAACCTTCATCAAAACAATTTCAACCGTTACAACTCCCTAAGGCAGTGTAATATGCACAATAAAAAAATAAACAGAAAGAAGACCGTTATTTCTTGCAGATTTTAATTTCTGTGAATTCGATGTTAGAGTCAGTATACAAAAAGTTGTAGTAGTCTACTGTTTTAAGGTGGTAAGAAAAAATAGCAATGTCAAAGCGAAAGTGTTGCACCTTTGGTAATAACTGCGTTTGTTGCCGGTGTCAGGAAGAGGTTGTTTGCCAGAAAGAGAAAGACGTGCGGCTTCTGAAAGCGGAAACGACTGTTTGCCAAATATTCCAAGAGGGTTCGTCTTTATACATGTTGGAAAGGTGAATGCAGTTCGGAGAACAATGAGAAGTAAATTAGTTTATATACGTTCACCCGTATTTAACCCAAGAATGTTGCCTGAAACAATAGAACTTATCAAAGTTTGACGGTTGACCCTTACAAATTTCTAAGTGTTAATGCCGAGAACAAAGGAAATAAGCTGGCAGAAAAATCTAGGCTAACGTTTCGATTCTTGGCTAAGAATTCAGGAAACAATTAGTTTCATAGTCTCTCCTGCCGTTTCTCCGGTTTTACGTTTTATTCCATCAAAGACGATTCTGCTGAACATTTTCACCGATAGTGACAAGAAAAATGCCATTCTGTAGCTTTCAGGCTTTTACCTGTATCTGTGTTATTTAACACATAGATCTAAGCTTTCAGAATTTCATTATCTTGTTTTTGTTTTCCATAGTTTATTGAATACTGCGTGTGATATATGAATCGTGAGCTTGCCTCCGGCTGTTGGTACCTCAGCACAACATGGATACGTAAATAGCAGAATAGATAGCACGCATACATACATACATACATACATACATACATACATACATACATACACACATACATACATACATACATACGCATACACATACATACATACATACATACATACATACATACATACATACATACACATACACATGCATACACACATACACATACACACATACATATACATACATACTTGCATGCATACATACATACATACATACATACATACATACAGGCAAAATTATTTTAGTTGATATGTTGTCGTGAACGCAAAATTCCGACGTTTCGTACACAAGTCCTTCATCGGAGACAGAAAAACATTATGAATCTTTTTCAATGTTGTATTACTAGGCCACACTCACACACACACAAACACACACACACACACACACACACACACACACACACATACATTCTCTGTCTCTCTCTCTCTCTCTCTCTCTCTCTCTCTCTCTATCTATCTATCTATCTATCTATCTCACACACACACATACAGATAGTGTGTGTGTGCATGTTAGAGAAAGAGAGAGGGGGGAGACTGAGAGCGAGAGAAAGAGATAGATGGATGGAGAGAGAGAGACAGGTAGGTATGTAGGTAGATAAATGTATAGATAGACTGACAGAGAAAAGAAATGGAAACAGATGGACAGAGAGAAAAGGAGAAAGAAAGGGAGAGAGTGAGGTGTGACAGAACGAGATAAATATAGATAGGTAGATACGTAAATAGCAGGGAAAGAGATATTAATAGAGGCAAATGGAGAAAGAGAGAAAGAGGTAGACATGCAAGTGAGGAGAGAGGGTGAGAGACACGGAGAGAATCACAGAAAGGATTATAGGAACACAGAGAAGGAGAAAGAGTCACATCAAATCTAATAAAAAGAGAGCGAGCGAGAGAGGGGGTGGAGACAGTGAAGAAGGGTGTTATACAGATATAATAATGATGATGATGTTGATGATGATGACGACGACGATAATTTCTATTCTTGGTACAAGGCCTTGAAAATATTTTGAGGGAAGGGGGCTAGTCGATTATATGGACCACAGTGCGTAACTGGTACTTATTTCAAAAATAATAATGATAATGATAAATAGAAGGAGAGAGTGGCAAAAAAAGTTATGAAAAGAGAGCGAAAATATGAGGTGAATATAGATAAATAATTAAATAAGAGAGAAGACTAGAGCCGAAAATAGATAGACATGTACGCAAGATAGAGAGAAAAGAGTCAGGAAGAAAGAGGAAGAGATAGAGAGAGAGAGAGAGAGAGAGAGAGAGAGGGGGGGGGAGAGAGGGAGAAAAGAGAGAGAGATGATAGAAGGAGTGGGGTGGTAATTGACTCATCTTGATGCTATGTTTGTTTCGTTCTTTCTGTTCTTC
>NC_142936.1:94721312-94766312 GCF_046866305.1 Octopus bimaculoides | reverse complement strand
ACATGCTCATATATATTTAAATGATAAACTTCTGGAAAGTTTCACAGATTTTTACAGTTCCAGTGATAGATTGGATCAGTAGTCTTCGAATTAGTTTTCTCCTTTCTGGTTTTGAGAAGCCTAATTTCTCAAGATTGGTATTTAGGCAGTGCGTTACATATCCCAGGACCCCAATAATTACAGCTTTTAACGTGAACGTGTAAACTGGATAGAGTAACTACAGATTTCTCAATAGTTCAGCATAGGTGTTCTCCTTTGTATATATGTGTGTATGTATGCATGTGTGTATGTATGTATGAGCGATCCTTCGGTATTGGTCTACAGAGTATTGGTATGAGGAGACGGCGTCATTCGCCCTCCTTTTCAGCCTAGCCTGTTTATGTCATGAGAGAATGTTGTGTAGGGGAATGATGTCATCCACCAATACCGGAGAATTGCTATATATATATATATTTACATATATGCCTATATATATATATATATATATATATATATATATATATATATAACCGATTAAGGGATAAAATATGTGTACTATCGGTATCCGTTACCCGTATTATCCCCGGGTATCCAGGCACGCCATACATGTAGAGTGCAGATAACAACAGGATAAACAAGAGTTTATCAGGAACCAATGCAAATAATTAGAAAATGGAGAAAACCTCAGATTAACAAACACATCGATATTGGACCACATTTATAGCTTATTTTTTAATACAAAGCATAACATAACAAATAAGTGATGTCACCTATTTGTTATACCATGTTTTGTATTAAAAAATAAACTATAAATGTGGTCCAACCGACGTGTTTGTTAATCTGTGGTTTTCTCCATTATATATATATATATATATATATTTATATATATATATGTATATGTATATATATATAAACTACTATATTTTGAAATATAATTATTTGTGAGTTTAGCAGCTTCCAGGTTCACTGTCATTGCGTATATCCAAAAAAAAAAAAAAAACTATTGTAATAACATTGTACAAGTTCTAAAGTTCTAGAAAATACTTTTAGCAGCTGATTTTCTGAACTACACCCTGAAAGACGTTAGTTATTTATAAGTCGGTGCTTGTACACTTTCGCACCTTCACAGTCGCCGCTCGTGTGTGTATATAAATACGTATAAAGTGTCTATATATTACATTACATAACAGTTGAAGAGTAAGTAAGGAAACAAGGCTGTTCATTCATATAATTCTCTCTCTCATTCTCTCTCTCTCCATTCCTCCCCTTCTTCTCTCTCTCTCTCTCTTTTGTTTTTTGTTTTGTTTTATTATTTTGTTTGTGGTGGTTTTCAATGGTTTCTTTACATAATCGCATATGCACAATTACACACGTTTTAATGTGTCTGTGTGCGCATGAAATGGGCGAGTGTGTGTGTGTGAGTGTGTGTGCATATGCATTAACAACAATGCACAGTAAATTCCATAATAGTAGAATCTGAGAAGTAGAAAGTTCGAATGGTATTCCGGGTGGTGTTCGATGGTAAGGTGGTTCTAGAGAGGTGGCAATAGTCCAAGAAGTCGGTCGGGAAAAAAATGAGAATCCGAGAGAGAAGGAGGGGGTCCAGTCCGGCAGGATCAAATTGAGGTGACCGCGTGCGCGAAGACTACACAAGGTTCAAAACTACACACACAAAAGTGAAAGAACATTATTGTTTGCATCGCTACCCACACCGCCAGCCCAATTCCTTCCTCTTCCGGTCAGTTCCAGACACGTTTCTTTCTCTCCACTCTGTTCTCTCTTCTTCTCTTTGTTTTCCTCATTCCATTCTGTAGAAGGAATGTGGAAAGAAAACGTTAAAGACTTCTTCCGTTTTTTGGTTCTCGGCGTTAAATTAAATACATTCTGTTTGTTTTTTCACCTCGTCTTTGTGGTGGTGGTAGTGTGTGGGAGGTGTATTTTCGTGTCGGGCTCGCAATCATGGTGTTGTGAGTTCGATTCGCAGACCGGGCTGCATGCTGTGCTTTTGAGTAAGGCACTCTATGTTGCTCCAGTTCACTCAGCTGTAGAAATGAGTTGCGACGTCACTGGTGCCAAGCTGTATCGGCCCCTTTGCCTTTCCCTTGGATAAAATCGGTGGTGTGGAGAGGGGGAGGCTGACATGCATGGACGACTGCTAGTCTTCCATAAACAAACTGCCTGGACTTGTGCCTCGGGGGGTAACTCTCAAGGTGCAATCCCATGGCCATTCATGACTGAAGGGGGATTTCCCCTCCCCTATCACGTGATCGCTGTCCGGTTCAGGCGCTGTCATCCTTTTTCAGTCGGCTGCTTTTGAGGCTGGTCGAGTCTGTTCTGTTCTGTACTGCCATCCGGTCTGTTAAGTTTTTCCCATTTCTATTTTCCTTGCACCGGCTTACTACACTCGTCTGATAGTCGAAAGACCCTGTTTGTTTTGTTTTATTTTTATTGTAATTGTATAATTATTTTCCTTTTGTTATAGAACCGAAAGGCGTTTGTCCATTGGATGTGTATAAGTCTACTTCATATGTTACGTTCGTCCGAGAGTCGAAAAATCGTTTCTGTTGTTTACTTAGCTGTTTTTGTATATGTACATTCGTTTCCCCGAGGCTTAATGCTTTTAGCTTAAGTCCCTGGCCCAGCCGGTTTCGAGTAGTATCGGAAATAAGTGGTCGAAACTACGAAGACATTCCGGACTCCGACTGAAGAGGCATTTGGCTGCCAATGATCCGTGTATCTTGTTTTGTCCTGTTTGCCGTTGTCCTGCTGTCTATTTCGGCGTGGTTTTCTACAGCTGGATGCCCTTCCTAACGCCAACCACTCCAAGAGTGTAGTGAGTGCTTTTCACGTGACGGCAACTCGGATGCTTTTTATGTAACACCAGCTCAGGTGTTTTTCACGCGGCACTGGCACTGGCACTGACAAATTATCTTATCCTAGGTTTTAAAGTCAATGAATGTCAGCCCGTGCTGGAATTCAGCTTGAGCAACACCATTAAGCGAAGGAGTCCATCCAAAAAGGATCAAGAGCAATGGCTTCACAATGAAAAATGTGTTATTTCGGAACTTCCCTTCTCCGAAGGAGAAAGCTAAAGACAGACCAGGAGTCTCTCACTCGCAGCTGCTGGATGGCTGTTTATTCTACTGAGTTCATCCGTTCTTTGGCAGGTTTTGATTTTCGTCCACGACTCCTTTTTACGTAACGCCGGCAGCCCATAAAACCATCCTCCTTACCAAGAAGGTTCGGGGTGTTTGTTGGCTTAGTGGCAAACGGGCCGACCATGCGACAGTTTGTGTTGGATGACATATAAGCAGTGGCACTAAGAGTGACCTGACATACACACAAACAGACAGATAGACAGGCAGACATATACATACACACTCACATTTGTATGTCTCACTTTGTTTGGGACGGTCCTGGTTGGAAGGGTGCATCCCTGTTTACTCTTTGGTGAGTAAATTCGTCCGGTTTGACACAGAAATGTCCCTGCATGTCCCAATTATGGATCAAAGTCTTAAAATTCTAAATCAGGGCCAACTGAGAGTATTGAAATCAGCAACGAGTCCGTCGTCGTGTCATGCACACCTCAGATTGAAACTAATAGACATATTCATTTTTGGAACAGTGAATCTCGAAGCGTGTAAAGCTATAAATAATAGCATGTAAATAGTGGGCTGAAAGAAAAACCTTTTCGATTGAAAAAGCTGAAGGCTACTTTTCATCATCATCATCATCATCATCATCATCATAATCAAAAATCCTTTTTCCATGCTGGCATGGGTTGGACAGTTTGACAGGAGTTGGCTAGCCCAAAAGCCACACAAGGCTCCAGTTATCTGTTTTGGCATGGTTTCTACAGCTGGATGCTCTTCCTAATACCAACTATTTTACAGAATGTACTGGATGTCTTTTTTACGTGGCACCAGCTCAAGTGCTTTTTTTCTTGTCACAGGCACTTTTTGTGTGACACTGGCACATTTACGTGCCACCAGCACAGGCACAGATGCTTTTTATGTGATACCAGCACTCGTTTATCATATAAAATTCACAAAGAGGCACAGCATGGCCTCAAGTTCGGCCAAAGTAGGAACATAGTAAATATAGGAATAAAGTGTTTGTTTAATTTATTATTTTAATTTTTCGTTTTTATTTCCAAGATTCCAAACACAAGACATGGCACTTCCAAACATGTGATGCTTAATGTGATGGCTTGAACTGCTGGTATCTTCAGAGAGGTCTCATTAGACTGATAAGGTACCACATACAGAAATTAGTGTAAATTAGAAAAGAATAGTTGAGATGAGTAAGGTTATTTAAAAACTCGTTACAAGAATAAAAGACATTAAAACAAAACCACAGGGATTCATTGCCAAAAAGAAGAAATGATTACAGATTCATTAACCATCTCAGATATGGTACTATAGTTTTGAGGTAATAAAATACAAGTTAAGTGTGTTTAAGACACTCAATAACAAGACCAGAACACTTCTCTCTCTATTCTCAGCCAACTAATACCAAAGCTGGCATAAAACAGTGTGGCTGTGTGGTAAGAAGCATGGTTCCCAACCCCATGGTTCTGGGTTCAGTCCCACAGTATGGTACCTTGGCCAAGTGTCTTCAATTATAGCCTTTGGCTGGCCAAAACCTTCTGAGTGGATTTGGCTGAGAGAAACTGAAAGAAGCTTGCTGTATGTATGCGTGTGTGTGTGTGTGTGTCTTTTTGTTTGCCCCCCACAACTCCTTGGTAACTGGTGTTGGTATATTTATGTCCTCAAAAAGAGCCTGATGGAATGAGTACCAGGTTTTAAGATGATTAAAATGAGTAAAGCAAGTAAAAGAAGATACGTATATCTGGTCAAAATGGTGGCTGAACTTAAGGCAAAGCCATGCCTCTACACAAAGAAGATTAATTCGTTGAAACGGATGAGTGAGACTGGGAGAAGCTAAAGCAACTGAAGATCTTCTCCCTAGAGAGAAGACAGGAAAAGTATGCAGTGATATACATATGGAAGATCCTGGAAGGTCTAATTCCCAACATTGGGATTTAGAGCTATACCAACCACTGAACTAGATGGCTCTTCAAAGTATCAAAGACCCCGTCCACTCCGACTAGAATAAGGACCCTGTACTGTTACAGGTTGAGTTTCAAGGGCCCACAACTATTAAACATTCTGCCAAACAACTTTGGAGATTTGCACGGAAATTTGCATGGTGTAAATGTGAAGGTCTTCAAAGAACATCTGGACAAATTTCTGTCTGAAATTCCGGAGGGACCATTATCGCAACAGGAAGCACAAAGAACTCACTACTTCATCAGAAACAACGGTACAAAAAAGAAACCCAGTCCCACTGAAAGGTAGTACTCCAGTATGGCCTCAGCCTCTTACTGAAACCAATAAAAGATAAAACGACACACATACACCCACACTCATTCACATACTTACGTACCACATACTTACTCATACAGGATGAGGGTGCCTGATATTAATCTCAATAAATTCTTTAGAGTAAGCAGAGATTAACAGATTAATGCAGTGATCTTCAAGCATTTCCTTTTGTGGAATCCTTAACAAAAATGTCTTCCATTGTTTGTTCTGACTTTTTATTTTCTTAGCTAAATTCCACTGGGTCTATTTTACCATTCTTTCCTCCAAACACAACAAAATAAAATACCAGCCAAATAATCTAATATAGTGAATCAATACCCTCAATACCCTAACCCTCCCCTCAAAATTGCTGGCCTTGTGCCCAAATTAGAATCCATTGCAGAAACCCTTGTGCTGTTACCCTTTATTTGCAGGCCCCATATCTATGTAATTATGGACACCCCTCACCACCATTCTAATATTCGTTTAAATTTTGGTGAAGGCCAACAGTTTCAGGGGAGGGATTAAGTTGATTGTATGGACCCAGTGCATGACTGGTACTTAGTTTATCGACCCCCAAAAGGATGAAAGGTAAAGTTGACCCTATCAGAATTTGAACTCAGAATGTCAGATGGACAAAATACTACTAAGTATTCTGTCCAGTATGCTAATTATTCTACCAGGGTTCATTCTCATATTAACGAGACACTAAATGAAACAAATATGGTTTTAGGGGAGAGAAGGAAAAAAGAATGTGTTGCTTGTAAGTTTCGAAAAGGAGAATAAGATCCCCTTTCTCTGAAAATAATTGCTTTATTAGGTTTGATCCTTTTATGATCAGAAAATCATCATCATCATCACTGCCACAACCACTACCACCATCATCATCATCATCATCGTCATCATCATCATCGTCATCATCATTGTCATCATCATTACCATCATCAGTGCGCCGCCACCACCACTACCACCATCATCATCATCATCACCATCATCACTGCCCCCATCATCATCAGCTTTACCATCGTCACTGCCACCACCATCATCATCATCATCACCATCATCACTGAAACCCACCCACCCACCACCACCTGGAGTTGATTTGCTCGACTAAAGGCGGTGCTCCAGCATGGCCACAGTCAAATGACTGAAACAAGTAAAAGAGTATAACAAAGAATTTAGTAAAATAACTTAGTAATAGTTAAGCTAGTGTTAGGAACATAAATTGTGACATAGGTTTGGTGGAAGATTTTAATTCAAAACTTATGAAAACAAGACATTTATACCACAGAGCCAGAGGCGGTTACAAGTAGATTATAACCAAAAGGGTTAAAGTTCTTTTCCCAATATTTTTTCTATTTTTTTTAATTCCATGTTTGAGAAAGAATTTTAGAAAATTTCAAATTTTCAATCTCTATTTGTTACTTTCATTTCATGATTGGAATACAAAAGAATCTCTTAAATATTGTAAGTGATGCCTGAACTGATTTCCAGACATTTCTAGAAACTCTTAAGGGATGTAATTTAACACCACAAGGTATTTTGTCAGCTGCTTTTTCTACGACAGAATCAGTCGTAGAATAATAAAGAGATGATGGTAATTTAAGAGAATCGAAATCTTGTTTGTTTTCCTCCATCTCATACAACAGAAAGACCTTCGTCTTTTTTGAATATTTTCCAGAAAAAAAGTAAAGCAAAACATATCGGTGTCTGTGTTTATAAATATGCACACATTGGTAAACATTCTATATATACATATATATATATATATATATATATATATATATATATATATATATATATATATATATACATATATATATATACATCATCATCATCATCATCATCGTTTAACGTCCGCTTTCCATGCTAGCATGGGTTGGACGATTTGACTGAGGACTGGTGAAACCGGATGGCAACACCAGGTTCCAATCTGATTTGGCCGAGTTTCTACAGCTGGATGCCCTTCCTAATGCCAACCACTCAGAGAGTGTAGTGGGTGCTTTTACGTGTCACCCGCATGAAAACGGCCACGCTCGAAATGGTGTCTTTTATGTGCCACCCGCACAAGCCAGTCCAGGGGCACTGGCAACGATCTCGCTCGAAAATCCTACGGGAGCCAGTCAGCCGATTCTGGCAACGGCCACGCTCAAAATGGTGCATCTCATGTGCCACCTGCACAAGAACCAGTCCAGGGGCACTGGCAATGATCTTACTTGGCTTGCCGGGTCTTCTCACGCACAGCACGTTTCCAAAGGTCTCGGTCAGTAGTCATCGCCTCGGTGAGGCCCAATGTACGAAGGTCTTGCCTCACCACCTCAGCCCAGGTCTTCCTGGGCCTACCTCTTCCACGGGTTCCCTCAACTGTTAGGGTGTGGCACTTTTTCACGCAGCTATCCTCATCCATTCTCACCACATGTCCATACCAGCGCAATCGTCTCTCTTGCACACCACAACTGATGCTTCTAATGTTCAGCTTTTCTCTCAAGATACTTACACTCTGACGGGTATTCACATTGACATTACACATCCAACGGAGCATACTGGCTTCATTCCTTGCGAGCTTACGTATGTCCTCAGCAGTTACAGCCCATGTTTCACTGCCATGTAGCATGGCTGTTCGTACGCATGCGTCATACAGTCTGCCTTTTACTCTGAGTGATATATATATATATATATATCATCATATATATATATATATATATATATATATATATATATATAGGCATACATGCATGCATTGTGTGTGTGTCTGTCTGTCTATTTTGACTCTCCTAATTTGACAAATGGTGTTGGTTTATTTATGTCCTATGATATGGTTTGGCAAAAAGAGATGGTGGAGGTAATAGTAAATTTTTACATACTCACATACTTGTACACACACGCACATATGTGTGTGTGTGTGTGTGTGTGTGTGTGTGTGTATAAGTGCAGGTGTAGCAGTATGGTAAGAAGCTTGTCTCCCAACCACATGGTTCTGGGTTCAGTCTCACTGCGGGGCTCCTTGGGCAAGATTCGTGTAATATAGCCTTGAGCCGACCAAAGCCTTGTGAGAGGATTTGGTAAAAGGAAACTGAAAGAAGCCCATTGTGTATATATATATATATATATATATATATATATATATATATATATATATATATATATATATGTATATATATATATGTATATATATATATGTCTGTGTGTGTGTGTGTGTGTGTGTGTATGTGTATTTGTGTCTGTGTTTGTCTCCTCCACCATCACTTTATGCCCCCGAAACTTAGCAGTTCAGCAAAAGATACTGATAGAATAAGTACTATGCTTACAAAGAATAAATCCTGGGGTCGATTTCTTTGACTAAAGCTGGTGCTGCAGCATGGCTGCAGTCAAATGATTGAAACAAGTAAAAGAAAAGAATAAAAGAAAAGAAGATATATATATATATATATATATATATATATATATATTTTGCTTTAAAAACAAACTTATTCGTTTATATAGGACACACACATACATATATATATATATAAATAGGTGCAGGAGTGGCCGGGTGATAATAAGCTTGCTTCCCAACTACATGGTTCCAGATTCAGTCCCACTGCATATTTAATAATTGAATGCTGTGAGTTAAAATTACCGTTTTTTTAATAACATTTGTCTATTTATTAGCAAAGTCTCATATAAAATAATTTTTTGTTTTAATCTTGGAATTAAATGGTCTTGATTTACTGTCAAGTGAGTTTTGGCCAACCCTGTATATCTATCTATCTATCTATCTATATATATATATATATATAGCTTTTATTGAGGCTCTTGTTTGAAGGGTTCTCTCTATCGATATCACTCACAAGGCATTGGTCAGCCTAGAGCTAGAGTAGAAGACACTTGCCTAAGGTGTTGTGCAATGGAAGTGAATCCAAAATCACTTGGCTGCAAAGCAAGCTGCTTAACCTCACAGCCATATATACATGCACAAGCACACACACACACACACAAACACACACATATACACCCACACACTCATACACTTTGGTGTGTTCTGAATTTTCCGCAAGATCTTTTTACTCTTTTAGACACATGATAGTCTTAGATCAAAGGTGAGAGTCATATCTGGCACAAACACACCTCGTCACCACCACCACCACCAAATCTCCTTCCCCGCCTCCTCCATTCCAAAGCTGTTTCTTCAGAAATTCCAGCTTTAGTTGCTCCTGGAACTTCAGTTCTGTTAAGACATGTAAACAGATGCTGCACATTGTTTAATAAACAGTCATTAAGATGTATGCCTGTGGGTGTGTCTGAGTGTGATGCGATGTGTGCGTGTGTGTTGAGTGTGTGTATTCAGGTGTGTTGAGTGTTCACTTCAATTCATTATGACTATCATATACAAACACTAAGAAAAATTTAGTTTAGGTTGAGATAAGCATGAAGTGGAAACTTCTCTCTCTCTCTTTCTCTCTCCCCCCTCTCTCCCCTTGTCTCCCTTCGTTATTCTTTGTAAGCCTGGTACTTATTGTGTCATTCACTTTTGTTGAACCGCTAAGTTACGGGGACATAAACACACCAACATTAATTGTCAAGCGATGGTGGTGGGGTACAAACACAGACACACACACAGACACACACACACACAGACACACACGCGCACACACACACACACACATACACACACACACACACACACACACACAAACATATATATATATATAAAGAATGAATATCATTTCTATTGCTTGAGATTTGAAACCGCATCTCAGAATTACTTGTTGCACTTTCACTGACCAAATCAGTTTGCAGTGGGAAAAACTTCTTTGTCCTGTCAATTGAAACAATGATTGGTGAGTTTATAATGACCAACACAGATCCTAGGGGGTCAAGTGCTTCCTCATCAATCAATTGGTGTGGAGAGGATTTCACCGCTTGTTTCGACATGCAACAAGCAGGTAGATTTGGTTTTAAATCTTAGGCAGGGTGAAGCGAGGTCCCTACACACACAATGGGTTTCTTTAGCCACCACTTCTAGTGCTGAAACCATCGTGATAATTACTGCAGTATAGATTGTTTCAGCAAGTGGCTGAGTGGTAAGTTGCTAAACTTGAATGTGGTGAAGTTATGTAGCTGGGTTCTTGAAGCACGACCATAAACAAGCGCCACTTTAGTCTGCTGGCTGTGGACAGCTGACACTTTCCATCATAACCAGCACAATAAGCTGTGAGTTTTCATCACATAATAATAATAATAATAATAATAATAATAATAATAATAATAATAATAATAATAATAATCCTTTCTACTTATAGGCACAAGGCCTGAAATTTGGGAGAAGGGACTGGTCGATTACATCGACCCCAGTGCTAGAAGATTACATTGACCCCATTACTTATTTCATGAACCCCGAAAAAAATGAACGGCAAAGTTGACCTCGATGGGATTTGAACTCAGAACATAAAGAAGGACCAAATACTGCTAAGCACTTAGCCTGGTTTGCTAATTAATAATAATGATGATGACGATGACGATGATTGCTTTTATTGGCCACAAGGGCCCAAGACAGGGAGAATGATGCAAAAGGGGAGAAAAGAAGGAGAGAGGAGACAGTGGAAAGGGAGAGAGGGAGAGAGGTCAGCAAGAGTGAATGGGGGAGGAGGAGATGTATAGTGATGGAAGGAAGATAAGGTGGGGGATGGAGAGGGTGATCAATGACAAATGAATGAGATAGATAACAGGGAAATGTGTGTGTGTGTATGTATGTTAGTAGTATGTTCATATATATATATATATGAATATATATTTATATATATGCATGCATCTATGTATCTATGTATGTATATATATATATATATATATATATATATATATATATGTGCTGTGCGTGAGAAGACCCGGCAAGCCAAGTAAGATCGTTGCCAGTGCCCCTGGACTGGTTCTTGTGCGGGTGGCACATGAGATGCACCATTTTGAGCGTGGCCGTTGCCAGTACCGCCTGACTGGCTCCCGTAGGATTTTCGAGCGAGATCGTTGCCAGTGCCCCTGGACTGGCTTGTGCGGGTGGCACATAAAAGACACCATTTCGAGCGTGGCCGTTTTCGTGCGGGTGACACGTAAAAGCACCCACTACACTTTCTGAGTGGTTGGCGTTAGGAAGGGCATCCAGCTGTAGAAACTCTGCCAAATTAGACTGGAGCCTGGTGTTGCCATCCGGTTTCACCAGTCCTCAGTCAAATCGTCCAACCCATGCTAGCATGGAAAGCGGACGTTAAACGATGATGATGATGATGATGATATAGGTTCAAAAAAAGACAAAATACAATAACAAAAGACAACAATGTGAGGACGTGATACGGATAGTGTTATTAGACGCTCGGGAAAGGAAAGAGAGAACGTATATGTGTGCATCTTTGTATATTATGTGTGTGTATGTGTGTGGGTATATATATATATATATATATATATATATATATATATATATATAGGTATGTATGTATGCATATGTGTGTGTGTATGTATATACAAGCATCCAGTAGATAAGTGGATTAGCTGGTTTTAAATGTTCCATGTGATATCAGCTGATCAGTTCTTGACTAAATAACCCATATCATTTACCCTATTACAGTTAAAGTATCAAAATCCTTACAATTTACACTCTGATAGTTATTCCATAAACCATATCATTTCTCATCCACTCTCCCCTACCCTATCCCACCCACAGCAATATATCCTGTAGCATTCATGCTATCATAATTTAATTGTAATAATCTTTATGATTTATATTGTACTAATCGTGTTATAAGCCATTTATCATACACTCATTATCAACCTCTCCGATACATTAAACGTAAAGTCTTGTTATTTGCTCGCTAAGTTACTTGGCTTTTGGTGTACCTTGGTCAGTTGGTGACCCTTTGACCCTGTATGGATTTCTGTTGCATAATATAAAAAGCACCATTTGAGCATGGGCAATGCCAGTGCTGGCTGACTGGCTCCCGTACCATTGGCATGTAAAAAGCACCATTCAAGAATGGTCAATGCCAGTGTTGCCTGACTGGTTCTTGTGCTGGTGGCATGTAAAAAGCACCCACCACACTCTCGGAGTGGTTGGCGTTAGGAAGGGCATCCAGCTGTAGAAACATTGCCAAATCAGATTGGAGCCTGGTGCAGCTTCTCGGCTTGCCAGCCCTCAGTTAAACTGTCCAACCCATGCCAGCATGGAAAGCAGATGTTAAACGATGATGATGATGATGAATATAACATCTACCAATAGTGTTGAGCTGACAGAATCGTTTGGATGACAGGCAACATGCGGAATTTTATCCATCCTTATGTTCTGAGTTTGAATTCTGTCAAGGTCATCCTTGCCTTTCATCTTTTCAGGGTTGATAAAATAAAGTACCATTTGAGGACCAGGGAGTCAATGTTCTGTCCTCGAAATTGCTGGCCTTGTGCCAAAATTTGAAACCAATATAACTTCTACCTACACAGGTATAGATGATGTGTTGGAGTAGCTGTAGTCTATGGAACTGAATGTAATGAATATTTCCTGCTGACAAATGGTGGGTTTAAATTCAATGCCGAAGCTCACTGGCAGGATTTGAACTCGGTCATTAATCAATGAAAATAGATTACTACTCAGTACGTTACCATCTGTGCCACCTTTACTGACCCAATAATAATATCACAAAATTTTACTAAGATAATAATAATCTTTTCAACGTGATATGTCCTGCATAATGACGATGTATCTCGTCATCTCTGCAGGACTGGCTCGAACAGCATACCTCATTGATTGACACTACTGACTGTGTCAGTCCACTATTTGTTAGTAGTGGACCAGCTCACTTCTCACCTGGGAGCATCCAGCATAACATAACTATAGGTGCAGGAGTGGCTGTATGGTAAGAAACTTGCTTCTCAACCAGATGGTTCTGGGTTCAGTCTTCATGACATGTCTTCTACTATAGCCTCAGGTCGACCAAAGCCTTGTGAATGGATTTGGTAGATGGAAACTGAAAGAAGCCTGTCGTATATATATATATATATATATATATATATATATATATATATGTATGTGTATGTGTGTGTGTGTGTGTGTGTGTGTGTGTATGTATATATATATTTATATGTATATGTATGTATGTATGTATTTGTGTGTCTGTGTTTGTCCCCCACACCCACCATCGCTTGACAACCGATGTTGGTATGTTTACATCCCCGTAAATTAGCAGCTCAGCAAAATAGACTATTAGAATAACTACTAGGCATACAAAGACTAAGTTCTGGGGTCGATTTATTCGACTGAAGGCGGCACTCCAGCATGGCCGCAGTCAAATGACTGAAACAAGTGAAAGGGTGATAAAGTACAAGGCCTTAAATTTTGTGGAAAGGGCTCAGCCAATTATGTCAGCCCCAGTGTTTCTTTGGGGCTTATCATTTCAACCCTGAAAGGATGAATGGCAAAGTCAACCTCGGCAGAATTTGAACTCAGAACATTAAAAAAAATGGATGAAATGCTGCTAAGCACTTTGTCCAGTGTGCTAACCATTCTGCCAGCTCACTGCCTTATATTAAGATGATGGTAATAATAATAATAATAATAATAATAATAATAATAATAATAATAATAATAATAATAATAATAATAATAATGATGATGATAACAATAATAATGGTTTCAAATTCTGGAAGAATGCCAGTAATTCTGCGGAGTGAGTGTTAGTTGCTTGATTGCATAATTTATGATTTATTTTGGCATGCTTTCGAAATAACTGAAGATTAAAGTTAAACAAAGTTTTGTATTATATCTTTGAGATGGTTAATAAAATCCATTGTTTAGTTACCATTAGTTGTGTTCCAGCAATATCTTGCAAGAATCATATTCCATAAATTATTTCCCAGCACAGCGTCGCAAGTGAACTTGCTTGTGTTTATTCTTAAAACTTTTACCATACTTTTAGCTGTCATGTAAATAATACCATGGCAGTGTTCTGATATCATTTATCATATATTTTAGTGTGTGATAATCCACTGTACAATGATTTTGTAGTTTGCTTTTCAGCCACAGTGTTCTGGGTTCTGTCCCACTGCATGGCACCTTGGACAAGTGTCTTCTGCTATAGCCTCTCAGGACGAACCAAAGCATTGTCCATGGATTTGGTAGATGGAAACTGAAAGAAGCTCATCGTGTGTGTGTGTGTGTGTGTGTGTGTGTATGTGCATGTGTATATATTTGTCTGTCTGTGTTTGACCCCCTCAACATTGACAACCGATGCTGGTGTGTTTACATCCATGTAACTTAGCAGTTCGGCAAAAGTCACCGAGAGAATAAGTATTAGGCTTACAAAGAATAAGTCCTGGGGTCAATTTGCTAGACTAAAGGCAGTGCTCCAGCATGGCCACAGTCAAATGGCTGAAACAAGTAAGAGAATAAAAGAATATATATATATATATATATATATATATATATATACATACATACATATATACATGACCAGCTTCATTCAGTTTCCATCTACCAAATCCTCTCAAAAGGCTTTGGTCTGTCCAAGGCTTTAGGAGAAAACACTTGCCCAAGGTGCCACACAGTGGGACTGAACCTGGAACCATGTGGTTGGGAATGAAGTTTTGATAGTGATTAGGCTGGAACCACTGTAAGGTGTGGTACAAAGAAAACGTGACTGCTATTTCTAGCAAGCCAAATCAGCTGCTATTAGGCATCACACACTGGTCATTTCTAAGCTGAAATCTCTACAGGATTGCATTCATTTATTGTTTCTGTTGTCTCATCCTTGGTTATCTCTGACTGCTCTGACTGAGAGGACATGTAGTCAAAAGCGTTCCAAATGTGACCATCCTGTCTTTTTTTAATCCCTCAAATGTATGAAGAGCTTTGCTTCTATTTCTAGCTGGTTCAGCAACCGTGTAGTGGATTCATTGTTAGCTTGAGATGATTCTTGTAGGTTATGATGACGGCATTGTCTGTGAGATGTATCACTGTGATGACAGGAGTGGTGGTGATGACATAGAGGATGAATGTAATGAATGTCTTGTTGGGTGAGTTGATGGGTGTGGTGGCGGTGGTGATGGTGTTTGCAGTTGTGGGGGTGGAGTTTGTAATGGTGGTGATTATGATGTTAATGATGATGATGTCGGTAGTGATGCTGATGACTAGCGATACCTGTAATGAAAGAGATGCTGGTAGGGACGACAGCTGGAGCAATGGTGGTGACTCTAAGATATTTTGCTAGAAAAATCTTAAGAAAACACATGTGGTGGTGATGGTGGCGGCGGTGGTGGCGGTGGTGGCAGTAGTGGCGGCGGCGGCGGCGGTGGTGGTGGTGGTGGTGGTGGTGGTGGCAGTAGTGGCGGCGGTGACGGTGGTGGTGGTAGTGGTGGTGGCGGTGGTGGTGATGGCAGTAGTGGCGGCGGTGGCGGCGGCAGTGGTGGTGGTGGTGGTGTTGGTGATGATGATGATGGTGGTGTTGGTGGTGGTAGTGACAGTAGTAGCACTGATAATGGTGGCAATTATGGTGATGATGATGATGATATTTGTGTTGTACGTGGTGGTGGTGGTGGTGGGATGGTCATGGTAGTCATGGTGGTCATGACGGTGATGTTCATGGTGATGATGATGATTATAGTTGTGTTAGTGGTAGCAGCATTGATGACAATGATGATGATGACGGTGATGTTGGTAGCAATAATAACAATGATGGTATTGGTGATGCTCTTTAGCCCCAGGTCAGCCTCAACTCAAGCAGACCTAATGCTCAAAGACATTCCAGCCATGACCACTTCATTTTTTATTCCAGTATCTCATCTAGCTAATTCTCCATGATCCAAAAGAATTTTAGATATTTTCATAGACTGTTTGTACTTTTCTTGTTGTTTAGCTCAAGCTTGGCTTTGATTGAACAGACTTTTGATGAAAGACATTCCAATATGACCATCCCATCCAAAATTGTATGTTTTAGGGTGCACTGCTCTTTGTGTCTTTCATTTCCCACAAAAGTCAGAAGTGATTTGAGGGAATTTGGGTGCTATTCTTAGCAGGTCACATGAGCATATACAACAGGAGTCCTCAACCATTTTAATGTCCTGGGCAGATCCAAAACCTGGACTTTTTTAGGGGGCTTCACCAAAAGAAAGTAAATTAAAGAAAAAATTTATTATATTTATTGAGGGAAGATTGTTGAGGGCCACTAGAAGGATACCTAAGAACTGCATGCGGCCCAGAGGCGACGGCTGAGAACTTCTGATATACAGGTTCCATTAATATTAAGGGTCGATTAAATTAGTACCAGTTATGCACTAGGGTCGAAAGGGTTATTATCATTAATTAGGCAGTGAGCTGTAAGACTCGTTAGCATGCTGGGTAGAATGCCTAGGGGTGTTTTGTCTGTCTTCATGCTCTGAGTTCAAATGCTGATGGGGTCAACTTTGCCTGTCAATATCCTTCCAGCATCAATAAAATAAGTACTAGTGATTCACTGGGGGCTCGATATAATCGACTTATCCCCTCCCAAGAAGTTGCTGGCCTTGTGCCAAAATTTGAAATCAGTATTAATAGTAGTGGAGATAATAGAAGATGATGATGATAACAATGGCAGTGATGATGATGATGATGATGATGATGATGATGATGATGATGATGATGATGATGATGATGATGGTGACGACGATGATGATGATGGTGGTGATGATGATGATGATGATGATGATGATGATGATGATGTTTCATAGTGGTTGTGGCAACTATGGTGATATCAGTTGTGAAGGCAGTAAATATAGCGTTTATGATGATGATGGTGATGTTGATGGAGGTGGCAGTGGTGGTGTTGATAGTGGCAATGGTGGTGGCAGTGGTGATGGTGGTGCGGACTATTCCTGTTTCAGAAAATTGTTCTTTCATTCATAAGAAGAATGGAATTTCATACAAGTAGTTTTCGTAACAGGTTTAATCATTGATGACGAGGTTAAGTTACCATCTTCCTTGTTCTTGTGCTTTCCCAGACATAAATACATCATCACCATCACCATCATCCTCATCATAAGATCATCATCATCATTATCATCATCATTATCATCATCATCATTGCCATCGTCATCATCATCATCACCATCGTCGTTTTACTTCCCATTCTCATTTTTTCTCTGCATGGGTTGGATGGAATTTGCAGAGGCAGATTTACTACAGCCGGATGCTCTTCCTGTCACCAACCCTCTCTTATTTCTAAATGAGGTAACATTTTGCCATGGCCAGACATGTCTCTTCTTGGAAGACTGGAAACAAACTCATTTGTATGACGATAATGATGCTCATTTGCAAATTGCATGCAGTTTCAAGGCATGAACACACACACACACTGTGATACTGTGATAATTAACTAACCGTGTCTTTAATTAAACATGTAATTTACATACTGAGTAACCGAATGGTTTGGGCAGTGGCCAACCAGCTGAGAGGTGAATGGTTTATGTTCCAACATTGGCCCCGTGGTGAGTCTCCTGCCATTTAATACATAACTTAACATAACAATTTAGCATTTAACACATAACTGCCAGAGTCTACCTGGCTGTAAACAGGCATTTCATTGTGTCTGTGGCCAAGATATTTAACACAAAAATGCCTCAGTCTAGTTAGATGTAAGTGTTATGTCCCTGGTCAAAATACTTACCATACAATGCCTCAGTCTGCTTAGCTGTAAATAGGAATCTCATTGTGTCTGAGGCTAAATCACTTAACATACAACTGCCTCAGGCTACATAGCTGTAAACAGGGACTATATTATGTCCTTACCAAAGCACTTAACCATTTTTCTACCGTATTTCTTCATCTTGATTAATTTTGGAAACAGTAAAGAATTTAGTAAAATAACTTTGCCATTATTAAACTGATGTTTGGAACATAAATTAATTTACAGTTCTATATTTAAGAGATGAGGAATTATCTACATTGTTTGCATTTGACGGATATTTGTCCTCATCTTGGTAGACGGAAACTGGAAGAAGCCTGTCGTATATATACACATACATACACACACACACACATACTCTTTTTACTATTTTACTTGTTTCAGTCATGCTGATATAATAAGTACTAGGCTTACAAAGAATAAGTCCTGGGATCAGTTTGTTTGACTAGAGGTGGTGCCCCAGCATAGCCACAGTCAAATGACTGAAACAAGCAAAAGAATAAATAAATAAATAAAAGTAAAGTTGACCCCATCGTCCCTGTTAAATTCATTTTGAATTAAAATAATAAAAAGAGAACAAAAAACTAGGAAACAATAATTTTTTCCTCAAGATTTCAGAATTTTTGCTGCTTAACTTTGAACCCATCTGAAGAATCTTGTGTTCTTGAGTTGTAAATTATTCTAATCTGTTTGTGTATATTTTTTGTATGGAGAAAGGTTAAGAATTTGTAGTATTTTGGTTTATAATGACCAAAACACAAACGAACTCTAATAAATAAAGACCATTAATTTCATCATCATCATCAGCAGCACCAGCACCAACATTTACCATAATCCCAACCACTGCTCCACCACTTTTACCACTACCACCATCATCATCACCCTCACCATCAGCAGCATTAGTACCACTACAACCACCACCACCACTACCACCACTGCTGGTGCCATTACCACAAACCTGCAGCTGTTTTTAGCTAGCAGAGATTGGAAGGAATTTGCTGGGTTCTCTCTTGGGGTTGTTAAGGTAAGAATTCTTCAGCTTTCCACTTTGTGTATGTTATAAACATATGTTGAGGCGGGCAGTGGGGGTGATGGCAGGTTATTGCGGTGGGGGGGGGCAGAAGAGGCTGATAATTAGAGGAGAAAAGGGAGTGTTCTGAGGGGAACAATGTGGGTAAAGGTAGGAAAAGATATTGTGATGGGAGACAGAAGGGTGTGTGTGTGTGTGTGTGTGTGTGTGTGTGTGTGTGTGTGTGTGCGTGTGCGTGCGTGCGTGTGTGCGTGCGTGTGTGTGTGTGTGTGTGTGTGTGTGTGTGTGTGCGTGTGTGTGCGCGTGTGCGTGCGTGCGTGTGTGCGTGCGTGTGTGTGTGTGTGTGTGTGTGCGTGATAGAGAAAGAGAAAAACAAAGAGAGAGAGAGGGGGGGACAAAGAGAAAGATGGTGAATGGTTAAATGAGAATGAGAAATGCTGTGTACGTGTGTATTTTACAAATTACCACTCACACCCATTATTACAACAATCTGCATCATATCAGAACGCCACACACACACACACACACACACAACATAAAGGAATAGGAAGATGAGATGCAGGCAGGTATTTTATTAGCAACTCAGATAATCCAGGTTCTGGCTAATCAGATTAAATGATGGGGAACATACAGAATGGCTTAAGATTAATACTAAGAAGAGCTGTCTAACATTGAATTCCTCAATTCGCTTCACTCATCCACATGCATAAAACTTAGAATTTGGCTTCCCTTATAGAAACTGTTTGGCACACATTTTTAAGAGTCAGATGGCCAGGAAGGTTTCTAAGACAGACAGCACAGAGCAATGACAGGAACCTCTGTCACAATGAATACAGCACAATTGTTTCCAGTTGTGCTGGGCAAGCCCCATGTTGCCCTCTCAATGGCTTGGCATTAACTCCAGGCAGTATCTCTCTCGCTCCCACTGTTGTTATCTGTGAAAGACCAACACAGTTTGTCTTTGAATGCAATGATGTTTGTGGATGTTGTTCAGTTACTTCTACATGCAGCCCAAGAAACATATTTTCATTCATCAACAAATCACCTCCACAGACCACTAAAAGCCTTCAGCACCAAAACAGCAGAACCAAAATGGTTATGATGAAACGTCTCTTATCAATCTTACTTGTCCATGCTTCAACTGTGGTAATTACATTTACCTGATTAACAAAGAGTTGGTGTTTTTGGTTTGTTGGTTCTTCTAATTCTTGGTTAATCTTTCTCTGTATTTCTTCAAATTCTAAGTCATACAGGTTTTTCTCATTCCTAACATAAAGTATTTGGTTGGTAATTTGTTATTCATTCATTGAAACGTGAAATACTCCAATCTCTTTCTAAATGTTCAACATTCTTTTCAAGAATCTTCACATTTTTGGCTCACTTCTTAATATGCCATTCTTATCTTGTTGACTTCTTTTTCCCAGTCTGTCTTATTCACTGCACTAACAGGATGATGACCAAATCTGCACTGCTTGGATACTGAACCCCTCCTGGGCCAGAGACCTTCATGTAAAGCTTTCAGTTCATTCACCCAGCTGATGTTAAAATTTAAGTTTGGTTCATCTGTCCTCGTTTATCACAGGAGTTTGGTTCCAAAAAGACACCATGATAAATAAATCATTGATAAAGGAATAACGGAACTTATGGTAACAATAGGGTTCATTCTGGGACCTAAGATTGTCCTGAGGATTGGGGATGGTCACTGGGGTGTACTTTTGCTATTTATGAAAGATCTTTGTTTAATCTCCAACCTGTATTATCACAGATCAGTTCATGATAAATGCAACATGGTTTGCAATTGAGCTTTTTGTAATGAATGACTCAGTGATAAACAAGGACAGATGTGTAATACCGTGTTGTGGCAAAGGTTTTGCAATATTTTGGTAACTTAAGGCGGTGAGCTGGCAGAATCGTTAACATGCTGGGTGAAATACTTAGTAGTATTTCGTCTGTCTTTACGTTCTGGGTTCAAATTCCACCAAGGTCGTTTGTACGTGCAGATTTGTATATTTTATGTATGTATTTTCATGCATATTGTTGCATATCTAGACCTACTCATATACACTTAAATGAAAAACTTCTGGAAAGCTTTACAGATTTTTACAGTTCCAGTGATGGATTGGATCAGTAGTCTTCAAATTAGCTTTCTCCTTTCTGATTTTGAGAAGCCTAATTTCTCAAGATTGGTATTTAGGCATTGCGTTACATATCCCAATGTCCCAATAATTACAGGTATAAACCTGAACTTGTAATCTGAACTTGTAATCAGCATAGGTGTTCTTTTATGTATGTATGTATGTAAACACATACACACACATACACACACACATGTAAATGTGAATGTATGTATATATTGATGTATATTTATGTATGTATGTATATGCATGCATGTATGTATGCATGTATATGTGTATTCTTGTATATGTATGTATGTATGCATATATATGTATGTATATGTGTGCATATGTGTATGTATGCATGTACGTATGTGCATCTGTATGTATGTACATATGGATGGATGGATGTATGAATGTGTGTGTCTGCATGTATGTATGCATGTACATATGTGTGTGTGTATGTGTGCGTGTGTGCATGTGTGTGCGTGTGTGTGTGTGTGTATGTGTCTGCCTGTCTGTCTGTCAGTATGTATATACGTGTAAAGGGACAAACAGTCATCTATGCGTTGCAAAAGTCCAATGAAAAGTGAGCTTACTTAATTCTGCAATATCAGTAAGTGTCCATTGATGAGTCCTCATAACTTCAGGAGAACAGGGGGGTATTGGAAGTGGTAGCATTCATGCCTTTCCCAAGGGCACAGCTTGCCAGAGCAAGTGCAGTAGCAACGACTTGGAAACGAGGCTGTCTTGTCTTCAGCTCACAACATATGCTCAGATTATAAGATATACACTCTCTCTCTCTCCCCATCTCTCTCTCTATATATATATATAATATACACACACACACATATATGCATACATGCATACACACACACACACATATATGTATGTAAGTATGTATGTATGTATATATATATACACACACACACACACACACACACACACACTCATATATACATATACGTATATATATACATACATACACATACACATATATATATATAGAGAGAGAAGCACAAAAACACATCTATACATTTACACACACACACACACACACACACTTACACACACACTCCTTATGGTAACCTTTCGGGACATCTAGATATTTCTGCAGCTATTCATGTATAACTGTAACACACACACACGCACACACACACACACACACGCAGGCACACATACACACGCACACACATACACACACACACACACACATGCTCATTTCTCTCTATACATTTGATGTTCTGTCTACAACCTCTCCTTCTCTCCCTCACTGCAATTTACAAACAAGGAACAAATATTACAATTCTCTTTCTCTTCCCCTATCTCTCTCCCCTCTCTCTCCCTCCCTCTCTCCCTCTCTCCATCTCTCTCTCTCTCCCTCCCTCTCTCCCTCTTTCTCTCTCTCCGTCTCTCTTCTTTACCTGAAATGATGTTTTTTAGGTTTGGCACCAATTCCTGTTGCATTTATTAGTTAAGTTTAATTATATACCCTAGACATTGCTATTGTTGTTGTTGTTCTCGTTTCTTCTTCTTCTTCTTCTTCTTCTTCTTCACCCCCCCCCCTCCCCTTGCTATGCCAGTTATAAGAATCACCACCATCACCACCTTCATCACATCCACCACCACCACCATCGCCGCCACCACTGCCACCACCACCACCACCACCGCCACCACCACCATCATTATCATCACCGACATCATCACCGACACCACTATCATCATCATACTTATGATGACCACCACTACTATCATCACCACCCCATACCGCCACTACCACCACCACCACCACCACCACCATCCCATGCTAACACCAGCACCATCTTCAGATACACCATTAAACCAGCATGTGCGTAAGTAGATATACAGGGTGCAGTGAATAAACTGTCATCTAAATTATGCAAAAATGGAAATAACACTGACATTTTAACAGATATATTTACCAAAATCATATAAAAATATCTTGAAATACTAAAGAGTAAATTTATTCAATAAAATCGCCATTGGCTTCAACCACGGTTCTCCAGACGATTTCGGAATCCCTTGCAACTCTTCTGGACGGTCTCCTTGTTTAAGTCGGTGAATGCTGCCATAATCCTTGCCTTCAGTTCATCTTTGGTGATACAAGGAGTTTTGTTGGTTTCTCGCTCAACTGCGCCTCAAACATAATAATCAAGGGGGTTGCAGTCTGGGGAGATAGGTGGTCAGATGTTAGGGGTGATGTGGTTGCAGAAATAGTCTGACAGCCATGACTGCGTTCTCCTGCTTGTGTGGCAGGGTGCAGGGTCCTGTTGTCTTTCAGCAGCCACCCTCTTGACCCAGGGCAACACTACCTCCTCCAGGTACTTGATGTAGACCACTGTGATGAGTCTGGGACCGTATGCAAAGAGGAATGGCGGCATAACATGGCCATTACTAGTGATCACTCTAAACACCAAGATGTTGACTGCAGGTTTGATTTCCATCACTCTCGGTGCATGTCCTTAGATTGCACTGTCTTCAGATTGACATCCAAACACTCTGGAATGTTCCTATTGGAGCTTCCAGTGTGAATGCCAAGCAGTGCAGCATGTCGTTTCCAAGTTTCTGGCAGATTGAATTGTGTCATGGTGCTGTTTTCCTCACAGATGGTGCCCAACTGACCCTACAATACTGTGTAGCTGACAAAATCAAAAATAAATAATATGCATATGTAAATTAAAACTATAAGATGGTAGCAATTTACCCATCGCACCCTGTATACACACACACACACACACACACACACACACACACATGTATATATATGTATATATTTACATAAGCTATAAACACATGTACACATACTCATATGTATATATACTCACCCACACATATGCAAATCTATGCATAAACATACATACACAAGTATACATAGCTATATACATATATATATACATACATGCTCACATTCTTGCTTAACAGGAAACATGCTTACATAGACGCGTATATAAATTCATACACATACACATATATTTATATGCACAAATATCATTTTGTTTCATTAATACCAATTGATTTTTTTTTTCTTCATTTTTCTCTATTTTTTGCAATCCAGGTTTGAACCATAGATGTGAGAAATACTTGCTGGATTGTTTACCTGCCAACTCAACTCAACGGTTTTTGTCTCCCTAATCAAATAAGCAGCGACAGCAACAAGAACACCAACATTATCATCGCTAACATCTGTGTCATTAATCTTTCCATCATCAACCTATTCCATGGCAAAGATTCAGTTAGCCATTAATTAATTAACGTGGTCAGTTAAGAATTTACAAACTTATCCAACCCACATCAGCACACAGAGGAACAAATGAGAAAATGTTGAGATCAGAAAGATTGGAAACAAATGTATGTTCTGTTTGTTCATCCATCAAAAATTGAGTAATTCAGTACTTTGACCAAAATTTACCCATTGTCTTATAAATATTTGCCTGGAGAGTGTCATTATCAGTAATCAATAATATTAAACAGTGATGATGATGATGATGATGATGTACGAGATTTTGAAGGATTTCTCTTCACCCGTGTTATCAATGGCTTTTAGAAATGCATGAATATCACAACATCTCATTCTCCTTTCATTTTTCTCGTGGAAATTTTTGAACTTGTAAAACTAAATGAGACATCTTTATTTGTGATAACAAAGATGATGATGACGATGATGTGCTGACGATGATGTGATGACGAAGATGAGGATTAGTTCTTAAAATTCAATATGGGAATTGAGTTTGAAATCCGGTGATAAATAAGATTAAAGAATTAAGATTAAAAACAGAAAGTAAACAATAATAATTATGTGATTTAACAAACAGAAAAAAAATCTCACCAAAAGTAGCAAAAAAAGGAAATATCTTATTTGTGTTTTTTTTTTAAATATTATTTCTTATTGTGTTTCTGCAAAACTTGCAGAACTAAGAAGCTGCACAAATCAATATGACTGATCTCGTATATGCAGCAGAACAGGTGCAGCAGCTGCTACGATGTGCAATTTGCTTGGACAGATTCCGTCAGCCAAAATTATTGCCATGCCAACACACGTTCTGCGAGTCTCCTTGTCTCGAAGGTCTTGTCGACTACTACACTCGTCGCATAAAATGTCCCGAGTGCCGTTTAGAGCACCGGGTCCCTATAGCAGGTACTTCAGGGTTTCCAAACAACCTCACTATCATCAGTTTCCTTGAGCTTCCACAGCAGCCCTCCACGGCCACCTCCCTCGACACTCCATCCCTGGCACCTGCTGGTTCAGATGTAGCCTCGTCGACCCCACAGCCAACACAAGTGCCATCGACTGCTGTTGACAGCACACCCAGTTCTTCATCATTGCCTGTTGAGCCGAGAGTACCAAGCAACCATGCTATGTGCTCAGATTGTGGTCGGATGACAGTATTGAGTTCATGCTCCCACTGCATGGAACAAACATGTGAAACCTGCAGACATTCCCATATTTCAAATCTAAAGCAAGACATGTCACGACAGCTTCAGCGCATTCGGCGCCTTTTACCAAATGTATCAGAGTCCCTCACCTCCGTTGAACACCGTCGTGAGCAGCTGCAACGCATGTGCAACTCAGTGAATGATACGGTTTCTGAGACAATTGACAATTATATGAGAGAACTGAAAGCTCGGCACGACTATCTGCTGTCAGAAACCGACACGTTCCTCTTCACAGAACTCAATGCTCTACAAACTTACCAAGAAAATCTGGAACTGGAACTGACAACCATTGCCAGCTTTTGTGATAGTACTGAACCCCTTCTGACACAGAGGGAGGATATTGAAGCAACGAACATTGATCTGCAAGATATAAAAAGACAAGTACAGGAACACATTTCGATGCTGCAAAATCAGTCAACTTTTGAACTGCCTTCAGCACGTCAGCTAACATTACAAGCCGATGGCAGTCAGCTAGGTCCAGCTATTAACCATTTTGGGGAGTTAATGGTAGTTCTTCACAGTAGCCCTAGCTCATATCTTCGAAATTCAATACTTGGACCATCGGAATCTGCGAGAGGCACCAACTTGAGAGAATACAATGAGTCAAGAAGACAGAGCTTATCTGGAAATGGTTCTTCAAGAACAGCAAATGCTAGCAGCAGTGCTTTGAGTTCAAATTTAAGTGGAAGTTTGTTTCAGGAAAGTTCGAAACCTGCAGCCGCTCAAGCTTCATCAAATCCTCACCATTCTTTTGATATTGCATATGGTGCAGCAGGTGCAACTGCTCCCAGTCCACCTCTGCAGAATGCAGCTTTGGGACCATCAGGAACTTCTACACTCAGAGATCCAGCAAGTTTCTCAGATAATGTTTTTGAAAGAGACTCCAAGTGTTCAAAAGAATCTCAAAGAAACCAAGGTGACTCTTCTTCCTCAAAAACTTCCTCAGGTTCTGATGAAAACCGAGGCCGTTATGGTAAGAAGCAAGATACTTATGGAGGAGCAAAGAGTAGAACTAGGACAGAATATCCTTCCACACCTCATGCCAAAAACAGAAGCCTTTTTTCCAATCATGATGATGATGAATATGAGGATGATGGAGGCAGACATTTTGCTGAAAGAGATCCAATGGGTATGAGACCATCAAGGGATTCCCATGGAGTACAAAACTCCCATTACGATAGATATGGAGCCTCGACTGCCTCAAATGAGCTTCTGTTACCTGATGACAATGCCTCTGTTCCTTCGCAGCGAAGATCTTTGCCAAATTCACCCATTTTGGCCGATAGGAATATGGAAATGAATCCAGTTGATCTAATATTACCAGCTGCTCTTACATGGCATCCACGGTCAGATATTTCTTCCAGATATAATGGTTTCCCAAGAAATCCTGCCAGCTATTACAGTCAGAATACACTACCGATTACATTTAACTGGAGAGATCTTTGTGGGTTCCCTGAACAGATGCCTAGAGGCCAAATCCTAGATGCTCCTCCACATGGGAACCACAAAGCAAATTCTCATTCACAGTCCAGACATCCAGATATAGAGGAGAGTTCTTCTTCGACTGACAATGGTGCATCTGTCAGAGCATCTACGAAAAAGAGACGATCTATTCCCCAGTCAAGGTTTGATAATCATGGTGTTGCAGACATAGGCTCTTCTGATGATGATGATGATGATAGTTCTGCTGGAGTACCAGGACCAGGACATAGGCATTGCAAGTCAGCAAGTACACTGGTCACTCAAGCAAGGAACAACTATCGAGCAAAATGTCGATCGTGGACACGGTTCGGTGAGCATGGTAATGAAGAGTCTCAGTTTATATCCCCACGGGGTGTAGCAGCTAGCGAAGATGATGAAATATATGTCTGTGACAGCAGCAACCATCGAGTAGAAGTGTTTGATAATACTGGAATCTTCCTGCATTCTTTTGGAGCCTACGGTCAAGATAATGGTCAGTTTGATTGTGTGGCAGATGTGGCAGTGAACCAATTTGGCAACATCGCTGTAACTGACCGATACAACAATCGCATTCAGCTTTTCGATAGACATGGTTGTTTCCAATCTGTCATTGGTTCTGCAGGCCATGGTGATGGAGAACTTAGCTACCCATGGGGTATAGCGTGGGATGCTATGGGATTCCTATATACCTGTGACAAAGACAACAATAGAATACAGGTAAGAACAATAATTGTGGACATTGATAAACTTTATTTTAGCGTTGGATATTTGTATTTAACAACAATTGTTTTGTGGCTTAATTAACATGTATAGATCATCATCATCATCATCATCATCATCATCACCATCACCATCATCATCGTTTAATGTCCGTCTTCCATGCTGGTATATATTTTATGATAAATGATAAATTATTTATAAGTCTGTATTAGTGGAATCCATATCTTACTTGAATTTATGTGTGTGTGTTGTTGTGCCTGTGTTTGCCTCTCACTATCACTTGCTAAATGAAGTCGATGTGTTTACATTGCCACAGCCTAGCAGTTCGGCAAATGATAACTAACTGAATAAATACCAGGTCCTTAAAAAAAAATGTACTGTCTTTAAATGAAGGACTACTCATCAATTAGTGCAATCCTACACTTTATGGTCTCCTAAATGAAAATACGTGATTCTTCAAAGCTGTGAAAGGGAAGATATACATACATACATACATACATACATACATACATACATACATACATACATACATACATACATACATATTTTATATGTCATATTGCCCCAGACAGCTTCATCATGAAGAGATATAATTTGAGTGTTAATAGTGGCTTTATAGTGGTCTTTGACTGCTATTTCTAGACATGTAAGGGTTTTTGGAACCCGCTCCATTATAACTGTGATTTATTTATAATTATAAACATGCTTCTTTTATATATATATATATATATATATATATATATATATATATATATTTATATATATATATATATATATATGTATATGTATATATATATATACATGCATATATATATATATATATATATATATATATATATATGGGAGAATATACAAATAATAACAACAGACGAGGACAGGTGGTGTAAATAACAAAAGTATATATTAGTATGACGCTCGGGAATACAGAAAGTATATATACATATATAATATATATATAAGAATGTATAAGTATTTATACACAGAATGGTGACCCTTGACAGGATGCCTTACATGCTAGAAAGGGTAGCCAAACCCAAACCACGTAAAAAAGTTTTTTTTTTTTTTTGTGGTTTGGGTTTGGCTGCCCTTTCTAGCATGTAAGGTGTCCTGTCAAGGGTCACTTCTCAGTGTATAAATAATTATACACTCTTATATATGAAAATATGTTTGTCTATTGACTTTTATTATGTATGCTAGTCACCACTCTTATAATTTTCACAGTATATACATACATACATATATACATGCATATACATACCATACATACATACATACATACATATATATATATACATATATATATATGCCACCAGAACGAGGGCCAGTCCAGCAGTACTGGCAATGGTCACGCTCAAATGGTGTTTTTTATGTGCCACCTGCACAGGAGTGAGTCCAACATTTTGTTCACATGCCACTGGCACAAGTGCTAGTAAGGTGCTCTTTACATATTCCATTTTAGTACATAGTTTTGATGGCATTTTCTTCTTGTTTTTCATATATATATATATATATCTTTCTTTTATAAATCTGTATAAATACCACATGTGTGTGTGTGTGTGTGTGTGTACTTATATAAAGTACAGCTATTACATTCAAGTGACCTCTTTTAGCACAAGGAGCCTTGTCTCAGTAGAAGGATGGAGGCCGACTGCTAATGTTTAAGGGTTGGTTTACCATTTTGATGATTCTCTTTCATCCTGACCTAATGAAGAGACAAATTTCAGCACCCAGATGTGTGTATGTGCGTGCATGTGTGTGTGTGTGTGTGCATGTGTGCGTGTGTGTGCATGTGTGTGTGTGTGTATAAATAATTTTACACAGTCTATTTCCTTCATCTGCTGTCAGCTGTAGAACAGTGGTGGTTCCTGTACTGGTGCCAAGCTGCCAAATAAATGTGATGATGTATACAGTTAATATCTAGCTATATACACTCACTTCTCCAAAATATTTTGTCTTTGTCACCATGCCAACCAGCCCAGTTTTTACATCTTCCTGACATTTTAAACATGGCCTGTAAAAGCAAAAAAAAAAAAGAAAATCCTTTCAGGCTTATCTCAGTGTTAGCTAAAAAGATAAGACTGCCCCACCACCATTCCATGCTTAGCTCATGAGTAAGATAGTGTGGGAAGAGGAGGTGGAGGAGGAAAGGAAGTAGGAGGAAGAGAAGAAGTGGAGAAGGAGGAGGAAGAGAAGAAGTGGAGGAGGAGGAGGAAGAGAGGACTCTTGGCTGAGACTCATGATTCTCAACCCTTTTTTTTTGCCTACGAAACCCCTTTGATCCTTGTTTTTCTCCAGTGGACCCTCAAAGCCATTTGATGCTTTAAAAAGAACCTTGTATATTTTTATGATGGAATATTTACTTCTTTATTGCCCATGTGGGGGGGGGGGGCTAAACAAGGAGGGAACAAACAAGGGCAGACAAAGAAATTAAGTCGATTACATTGACCCCAGTATGTACCTGGTACTTATTTAATCGACCCCGAGAGGATGAAAGGCAAAGTCGACCTCGGTGGAATTTGAACTCAGAACATAAAGACAGACGAAATACTGTTAAGCATTCCGCCCGGTGTACTAACGATTATGCCAGCTCGTCGCCTTTATAACGGAATATTATTAAGATATGTATAAAAAATTAATTTTTAGAATTATTTGCATATTGTACAATTATAATCAATTTATTGTACATAAATTTTAACAACAAAATCTTATACAGATCCCCAAGGGTCACGTGGACCTCTTTTGAAAGCCCCTGGCCTAAACCCTGCTGTCATGTAAATTTCTATGAGTTTCTATGTAGTGATATTCTTTTAATTTCCATCCATGAAACCCTCTCCCAAGGCTTAGGTCATCCTGGGGCTGTAGCAGAAGATATTAGCCCAAGGTGTCGTGTTATGGGACTGAACCTAAAACCTTGTGTGAATCTATTCGTGTGTGTACACGAGTTTGAGAGTTTCATGTGTCCATGTCCACCACGACATCACTTACATGTTTAATTCGTGCAGGGTAAGCTGCTTCTCGCATAAAGCTCAAACCTCGCACACTTTTTCCTTATATTATATTCTCTCCCCCACCCCACCCCACCCCACTCAACAACTCAGTCAGCGCCCATCCCCACCCCACCCCACCTCCAACACACACATGCAGCAACTCACTCGATCATCCCTCCCCACCACACCGCACCATTAACCACCCACCTCAGTCGTTCCTTCAGCTTCGGTTACTCTTCGTTGCACCCCACTTCCACTCTTTTGCAGCAGCATCTACCCGATGTGCCACCACACCATTCACTCACACTCACCTTGAATATTATGTGTTTTGTACTCACACTTTGAACTTGCACTCACAGATTGTAATTACACCTTCACTCACACTTTGCCTTCCAGCACGTACCCCTTACGCATTTACAACTATCGGGGTAATATATCTATATCTATATATATATATATATATATATATATATATATATATATATATATATATGTGTGTGTGTGTGTGTGTGTGTGAGTGTGTGTGTGTGTATACATATATATATATATATATATATATATATATATATATATATATATGTATATATATATATGTATGTATGTATGTATGAGAAGCCTGTTTTATGATGATGGTGATGATGATGATAATGATGATGCTGTAGACATTGGAGCTCAGTGCAGTCCCCTTTATTTCGTCAAGTCATGTCAAACCTTCTTACCCATGCCAGCATGGAAAAAAGGGATGTTAAACAATGATGATGATGATGATGATGATGATGTGTGTGTGTGTGAATGACTGGCTTCTTGTTTCCATTTTCTCTCTACCAATTCCCTTCATGACCCCCAAGCTATAGAAGAACACACCTGCCCAAGGTGCAACATAGTCGGACTTCACCTGAAACCACAGGGGTGTGAAGGTGAACTTCCTGCACTCAGCCATGCCTAAACGGTGCTTTGAGCGATGCTTCCTCTACCACCATTCCTCTTCCATACCACTACAACGTCACTTCCTTTTTTTTTATCTCTGCCTACATACAACACCCGTAACAAACACCCGGCAATTAATTAAGAAAACTACAAAATTACCAACCAACGAACTTACTGATTTACCTACTAACCTAATTACTAAATGATCTAATTAATAATTTTCTCATTAGTTAATAATCTTTCTTACATAATTTACTAATGCTGGAGCCTGTATGTGATTGCTTGATCTGTAAGAAATAGCAGTCAGTTCTTCAAAAAGCACCTTGAAGGACACATTGGATAATGTGATTCTAGTTCAGGTGTACCTGGACATAGAAAAAAATTTGAGGTGATTATGTATGAAATATCTTTGATCATAAGTCGTCTGCTTAATCGTAAATGAGAAAGACATACTTCATTAAATCTGACAACAACAACCTCATAGCATATGCCAACTGTCTTGCTTTTTCGTTTCTTTTTAAAACTTCTTTCTTCCTTTTTCTCTCTTTATACATACATACTTACACACACAAACATATATATATATATACATATACATATATATATATATATATATATATATATATATATATATATATATATATATAAACATAATTAAGGGATCAGCAACAATTGCTTCACCACATACCGAAGTTCAGAAATAGCAGCTAAAGTGCTGAAACTCCAACAGATAGCATTACTTGTAACTCACAAATAAATTGATAATCCTTTACCCTTTTAATTGTAATAATATATATATATATATATTCCTTTATTATTTATTCATATATATATATATATATATATATATATATATATTCTTTTATTCTTTTATTATTTATTCATATATATATATATATATATATATATAGTTTTAGGGAAAATAACCAATTTTCAAGAACTCATCGATGAAAATCCATTATTATTTTAAACTTAAACTTCGTTCAACTTGTATTTAAAACAATGATAATTTAAAACAATGATAATTTATGTAAGATGTTTTTTGTATATAATATACATGTTATTATAATGGATGAAGGGATGATTATTGAATGGTTATTATTTTGATATTATGATATTTTTTAAATAATTTTTCTATCTTTATATAATAAGTATTTCATATTAATTCATTTGGTACTTATTGTTGGTTGAGATATATATCTAATTATTGTTCTACTTACGATCTGACGAGTAGCTATATTTTTGAATAGAACTTATTTTCGATAATTTCAATTGATTTTAATCGATTTAAATTTCTTTTCTATTTGAAAATTGGTTATGAAACACGTGTAATCTTTTTATTATATTTATCTTATGATATTTACTTTACTTTATATTATACTCATTTATTGTGCTTTTAATTATTAATTTTTCTATATGTGATAGTGGATTTTCATCGATGAGTTCTTGAAAATTGGTTATTTTCCCTAAAACTATATATTTTATATATACTTTATCTATAAGGCTCAATTTAATTTTAATTTTTTATAAATTGATTTTAATTGAGTTTTTTACCTGTAATTTTGGATTTTGTCCCTAATATATATATATATATATATATATATGCATATGTATATATATGTACACATTAATACACACACATATTTATATATATGTATGTACATGTATACGTATGTGTCTGTATACACATATATACACATACACATGTATATAAATATGTATGTGTCTATGTATGTGTGTGTATGTGTGTTTGTGTGTGTACATGTACAAGTAAAACATTGGCCATGATAGATCGCTAGCCACTAAACCGTTTTCTATTTTCTCTCCCTGTTTATTTCTGTGTTCCTTTCTGTTGAAGAGCGTAGGCTCGAAATGTAAAAGACTTTCTCACTTCCCAAGTGTTAAACTAATTCATCTGTTTGTTGTTTACACACCCGTCTTTTGTCTTTTGTTTTTTTGTAAATTCTCTCTATATTGATACAGAATTCGCTTTGTCACCATTTGGTTGTGTGTTCTAACAATATCTAGCACCTGAGGCAAGAATCTTCAGGTGCAGCCTTGAGCTGACAAGTGCCAACCTTAGGAGTGGAATTGGTTGATGGAAACTGAGAAGAAGCTCATCATATGCATGTGTGTGTGTGTGTGTATGTGTGTATGTGTACAGTTATTTAATTAGATTTCTGTTTTAGCATTTGAGAGAACCACTACTTGATGGAAAGTATTCTGTAACATGTGGCAGCACTAATGATATTTTGAAACTCAAAAGAAATGTGATTAGTCTTGTAATTGCCATCATGTGAACATCATCATTATCATCACCACCATCATCTTCATTTAACGTCTGCTTTCCATGCTGGCATGGGTTGGATGGTTTGACTGAGGACTGGCAAGCCAGGAGGCTGCACCAGGCTCCAGTTTGATCTGGCAAGGTTTCTACAGCTGGATGCCCTTCCTAATGCCAACCACTCTGAGAGTGTAGAAGGGTGCTTTTTATGTGCTACTGGCAAGGTGTGGGGGCAGTCAGATAGCACTGGCATTGACCACGCTTGAATGGTGTATTTTATGTGCCAGTAAGGTGACACTGGCTTCGGCCACGTTCAGATGATGCTTTTTACGTGCCATCGGTACAGGGATCACAACTCCAATTTCCATTTGATTTTCATTTTGATGTACTTGACTCAATAGGTCTCCTCAAGCACAGCATGTTGCCCTACAATCCAAGGTACTGGTGTAGGTTTCAGCTGTGAACTCACTTTATTTTCCAGGTCTTCGCAGTCACAGCATAAGTATGTAAGTATATATATATATATATATATATATATATATATATATATATATATATATATATGTATATATATATATATATATATATAAAAGAAATAATTATGATTCATCTGAAGATGGTGGTGTATTTCAAATCGATGTAATGTTTGCATTGTTCGATAAAATGGTGTTGCCTGAAACAGCTGTATTGCACAAATACCTAGACATCCTTGTTACTTATTTGCTTTATATGTATATATATGTGTGTGTGTGTGTGTGTGTGTGTGTGTGTGTGTGTGTGTGTGTGTGTGTGTGTGTGTGTGTGTGTGTGTGTGTGTGTGTGTGTTTAGTTTCATTCCAAAATGTAACTACATGTGGATTGTTGGTGATTTTTTCTCTCCATCTTCCTTTTCCCTTGGACTTTCCTCTGTCTCCTGTTTCTGAAGAAGAGCTTTGCTCGCTACGTAAAACCACCTTTCTTTCCTTTCCTGAGCGTCTTTTGATACTTTGCATCTACCACGTCCTCATGCAGTTATCTTTTCCTTGTCTTTTTATTTGCTTTTTTTTTATTAATTATATATATTTATATATATAATTAATTAATATATATATTTATACACACACACATACATATATTATATGCAAGCACACACACTTGCTCACACACACACGCACACGTCATACATGCTCACATGCCTTTCTTACATTAGGCAGTCTTTTTATTTTATACATATTTTCTATGAGATTTACTCATTCTCTCTCTCTCTCTCTCTCTCTCTCTCTCTCTCTCTCTCTCTCTTGCATATGCACACACCACAAGCACACACACACACACACACGTTATACATGCACACATACACACTCTCACACCTCCCTTCATTCTTTATCTCTCATCTGCCCCTTCCCCTCTCACATGTAGACACCACATCTTCCTGGTTAAGCTGCTAATAATAGAAGAAGGAAAAATGCTAGGTACACTGTAGACAGCAGCAGTAGTAGCAGTAGTAGTAGCGGCATGGAATTGTAAAAAGCATCAAGGTCTGTCAGGATGGTGGTGGTGGTGCTGGTGGTGAGGGGTGTACAAGGAAGTGTGGGGCGGTAAGAACTACTACTACTACCACTACCACTGCTACTGCTGCTACTCCTGCCGTGTAGGTCCCTCCTATGTCGCAAGATTGTAGGATGGGCTGAATTTGTTTCACCTGGAGTGCCAGAGATGTGAGGAAACAGATTTCCCCGTTTTACCCAAGATCATCATCATCATCACCATCGTCGTCGTCGTCGTCATCCTCCTCATCATCATCATCACCATCACCTTCTTCTTCTTCTTCTTATCATCATTAGCAGCAGCACCACCTCCACCACAACCGCTACCACTGCCCCTCCCCATCCATCATTATTATAATCATCGTCACAGCTGCTGTCACCAGCACAAACACTAATATTGCCATCATCATCATCATCAACATCATCATCACCAGTGTTCCATATAACACCTTCACCATCTGTTACTTACAAGCAGATGTGTGGCCCCAGGCAGGCAGGCTGTCATGCATAGGTGGTTAAGAAGTTTACGTTACAACCCCACTGCTTTTGGCTCCCTCGCGTTGTGTGGCACCCACTTTACACAAATGTCTTCTTCTCTTGTTTGTACTTTATCAGTGAAATTTGGTTGATGGAAATTATGCAAAAAATCTTGGGGATTGTGTAATAAAGAAGTATGCTTCAAGCCACATGGTCCCAGGTTCAGTCACACTTCATGGCATCTTGGGCAAGTGTCTTCTTCTACAGGTTCAGGTTGACCAAAGCCTTGTGAGGAGATTTGGTTGACGGAAACTGAAAGAAGCCTGTCATGTGAATGTTTGTACACACATACACACACACACACACACATATAAACATATATATATATATGTATATATATATATACATATATATATATATATATATATATATATATATATATATATATATATATATATATATATATGTATATGTGTGGCACCCACATATATATATATAATATATATATATATAATTATATGTATTTCTTCTATCTTAATGAATAAAAATTCTTCGGATAGAATAAATGGGTTAATAGAAACCAATGTAGCAAAGAACACAAAATAACTGTGGTGTAGTTCCTGTTTTTAAGGCAGGAACTCCTTGAAATTTTGGGTATTTGAGTATATTAAAAAATTTAAGGAATGGAGAAAACGCATGTTATAATTGCATACTTTATTCCTACATATGTTTCAAAGGATTACAACCTGTGTGGTCCATAGGGATCTGTGATATTAAAATTGTAACCTTCTCTTCAGGGAATGCATGGGAATCATCTTAAACATAAGACATTATGACCGATTATGAAAACAATAGATGGATAAGGTTATGACTTGATTCACTTGAAAAAAAACGTTAGAAAATTGGACGCTACCGGATAGTGGGTTGGACAACACATACATATAAATGTGTGAAAACATACATGCATACATAAATACATATACACATATACATACATATATATACACATATATATATATACATATATACATGTGTACATATATACATATATTGAGTCAAGTAAAACCAAAGTTGTAGCTGTGGTGAGTGCCCCCAGTGGAACGTAAAATGCATCATCCAAATGTGGTTGATGCCATTATTATTATGAATGCAGCAAGGTGGCAGAAACGTTAACACACTGGGAAAAATGCTTAGCGGTATTTCGTCTGTCTTTACATTCTGAGTTCAAATTCTACCGAGGCTGACTTTGCTTTTCATCCTTTCGGGGTCAATGAATGAAGTATCAGTTGTGTACTGGGGTCAAACTTGCTAGCCTTGTGTCAAAATTTGAAACTATTATTATTATTATTATTATTATTATTATTATTATCATTATTAATATTGTATTTCTTTTTTTTTTCATTTCCAGGTTTTCCAAGCCAATGGCAACTTTGTCCGTAACTTTGGTGGCCCTGGTCGAGGACATCCAAGCAAGTTTGACTCGCCATATTACTTGGCAGTCAGCCCAGACAGCCTCTTGTATGTGTCTGACTGCAACAATCATCGAATCCAGGTTTTCAGTTTCTATGGTGACTTCCTGTTCAGTTTTGGCCACGAAGGGTGTAACAATGGTCAGTTTAAATATCCAAAAGGAATATCCATTGATGAGCAGGGATTTGTCTTAGTGGCGGACAGTGGAAATAACCGGATGCAGATATTCCGAGGTGATGGAACGTTTTATGCAAGCTTCGGCTCTGGAGGGGATCAGGCTCATAATTTCAATGGCCCCGAAGGGGTGGCTGTGATGAACAATAGCTGTATAGTTGTGACGGACCGAGACAACCACCGGGTACAGCTTTTTTAAACTGGACTTCAAGTAAATGGGACTTTGTGACACGTGACATTGGGTTGGGTGCGAGTGGTGTCACATCTGGGTGGGGAAGTATTTGATCAAAGGTAAGAAGATTTTACATTTTATGCTGCTGTACTTGTTGTTTTTATTGTTGCTTAAACATAAGTCAACTCTGATCAAGTAAACCTAAGATCTAAGACTGTTCAGTCATGACCATCTCACCTTTTTCCTTGTGTGCCTTGAAACTAGAATCACATGTACCAATGTTTTTCCTAAGATGGTTGGAGTTTTATTTGAGGGAGATTTGGCTGCTATTTCTAGTAGACTGAGTGACTCCTCTGTTGACTCCATGGAATTAGGACTCCTCTGTTGTATATACAAATTAGTTGGTCATATTTAGGTACTTAGGTTCTTTTATTAATATTCTAATCTGAGAAATATAAAATGATTTAAGATTTAATCTGGATAAAAGTTTTAATAACACCATCTGCTCTCAAGAATGCTTGTTTATCCATATTTTTATTTATTTTTCAGTGGATGTAACATATTTCTATGAACAGCCAGCACATACGGACATATCAACACAAGTAATTTCAACGACCAGGATGTTTTCGGTTTTAATTGGTCTCTTGGCATGAAGGAATCAACAGAATGCTCTCCGCACGAGGAGTCTATTGTCTGAAGCAGTCTCCGGGCCTTGGTTGTATCAGCCAGGCTGACCAGAGACAATTGGGGAGCAAATGATAGTGATGCACATTAGAAGATTCAGTCAGCATGTTTATATATATATATAAATATATATATATATATACATATATATATATATATATATATATATATATATATATATATATATATATATATATATATATATATATATGTAGATATATCCAGTTTTCTCTCTCTCTCGCTTTCTCTCTGTATATATATATATATATATATATATATATATATATATATATCTATATATATATATATAATATATATATATATATATGTATATATGTATGTATATATAAAGAACACAAGTGGAGTTTAAAATTTGTATTCTTTTTGTACCTATGCCACACCTGGAACCAACATTGAGTTGGATCTACAGTATAAATTGGATTTGCAACTTTCATAGCTACACATCTGCACTATTCTACCAAACATATGATACCTCATTGTTGTTTTACCTCCCTGTGAACCCTATACTGTAGTACTTCGCCCAGCCAGTTCTGGTACCCTGTGTGTTGATGCACCTAGATTCAACATAGAGATCATTCCAATCCAAGAAACCACCTCAAAAGCACTGCATGCCCCTGCCTTGCTAACCGAGGGCTTAAAAAGGAAGCCAACAGTACACTTCGTTAACCAACCAATTAAAGCATCATTAATAATTACTAATAATTAAGTACTCTGCAAAGCCAAGGCATGGGTAACAGCATATTGCATTACATTTTCTGCAAAGTCAGTAATAATGATAAATGATAAGGAATGAAAAGAATTTTTCTTCGGATAAAACCATCTTCATTCCTTATTCCTATACATACATACATACATATATACATACATACATACATTTATACATACTTACATACATACATACATGCATACACACACATGTGTATGTGTGCATGCATGCATGTATATACATATATATATACGGACACAGTGTGCTTGCATGGTCATTAGTTTAGGCTGCCAGACCTATGTAGTTACAAGCTTGGACAATCAAAAGTCCAGTCAGAACCAAACAGAACTGCCCAACGATTCAGGATCTACCATTAGTTTCTATGAGATCCAAGAATGGATCAAGCAGGATCGAAACGGAAAGTTGGTCGGTCAATCGATCATTGGGTCAGTTCAGTGACTCAAGATCTATTAAATTGTGGGATCACCATGTTTATCTATTTATTAATTAATTAATTAATTTATTTATTTATTGATTTATCAAGATTTTGAGCATTGAAATTCCTTATTCAAGAACAACAGGTAAACTTGTTGTTTGACGAATAAAATATGTAGAGGTGCACAATGAATCATCACTAATATCATCACCGCCACTGCCACCACTCCTCATCTCCACTTCCTCACACACATCATGCACAGCAGTGTCCTCATATACTCCAATTTGTTAGCACCACCCCTCCTCTATAAACACTCACCGCTGTCTCTTCCATGTTTATACACACTTCACATTGAAATGGCTTATGTAAAAAGGAGAGAGAGAGAGATAGAGAGAAAGAGAGAGGGGCAGAGGAGGGAAAGTAAGAGAGAAGTCAACAGTCGAAAGCAGCAGCAGCAGCTACAACAACAATTACAACAATAACAAACAGTAAATTATTCTATTTTATCATTTATTTGTTGTTTGTGTTGTGTTTTTTTATTTAAATGTTTTTTTTTTATATTGTGATTTTATTTTATTTCATGATATTTTGTGAAGGCAAGGTGGGGGGAGGAAGCTGGCAGAATCGTTAGCACGTCGGGTGAAATGCTTAGAGGTATTTCGTCTGTCTTTACGTTCTGAGTTCAAATTCCATCGAGGTCGACTTTGCCTTTCATCCTTTCGGGTTCGATAAATTAATATCAGTTGTGTACTGGTGTTGGTCTAATTGACTGGCCCCCTCCCCCAAAATTTTGTGCCTCGAGTACAAAAGAATATATTGTTAAAGGGACTTATGATGCACAAGCTGCCTTTTAATGGCGATCAACCTGTCAGCCACAAGTTTTTTGGTAGAGTATTTAATTTTTGCAGCAAAGCAGCTGGAAAACTCACACTTATTTGGAAAGACTTTCTGTATAGCGTCATCAATGTGTTTGCAGGCGTACGGTAAATGATGACAATGGTGTTAGTAAAAGAAAAGGAATCATCTCTAAAATGGTTTGAGAAGCAGTGGTGTATATAATAAGGGAGAAAATTAATTATAAATGGTAACACAAGGTTTCCATATATAAAGGTTTCAGGCTTCAGAAAATAAGCACTGGGATCAGTTTGTTCAACTGAACTCTTCTAGGTGGTGCTCCAGCATGGCCACTGTCCTTTGCCGAAGACAAGTAAGTAATAAAAGATACAGATGGCTTGTTGTTAATCCCAGACTAACCGTGACTGAGCAGATTTATGATTAAAGCTATTGCACCCAAGATCCTCCTCCTCCTCCTCCTCCTCCTCCTCATCATCATCATCATCATTGTTGTCCCTTAACGTCTGCTTTCCATGCTGGCATGGGTTGGACGGTTTGACTGGGGTCTGGAAAGCCAGGAGGCTGCACTAAGCTCCAATTCTGATCTGGCAAGGTTTCTACAGCTGGATGCACTTCCTGATGCTAACCATTCCAAGAGTGTAGTGGGTGCTTTTTACGTGCCATCAACATGGGAGCTTGTCATGCGGCACTGATCATCATATTGTATTTATCTTTTCAATCTTTTCAAATAATTCTTCCTAGAATCCCATTATCCAGAATGTTTTACATTTTAAGATCTATGTAGAATTAGCGAGCTGAATTTTGACTGCCATTTCTAGCAGATTTAACAACCGTCTCTGGTGGTTTGATAAAATAGATAAGAATATTTAACATCTTGAAAAATTAAATTAAAATAACACAAGGGAAGTAACTCGTGTTCAACGATAACGACTTCTATTTTCAATGATGTCAGAGAATTAGTGATTTAAGGGAGATTTGGTTGTTATTTCTAGCATAGCAGGCGTAAGTTCTCCAATTGGTTGTAGAATGAAAAAAAAAAAAAAAATTATGAATACAAATAATGGAAGGGAAGTAACTCATGTTAGACAATATTTTTTGAGACAGAAACTTAAATCTGCCGTCGTTAGAAAAAAATCCTTGAAGTGGTTGTGTGGTAAGAAGTTTGCTTCCCAACCAGCCTGTTACAGGTTCAATCCACTGCATGACACGTTGGGTAAGTGTCTTCTACAACAGCTGTGAGCTCTTGTAAGTTGATTTGGTAGACGGAAACTGAAAGAAGCTCCTCGTGTATGTGTGTATGTCCTGCACTACCGCTTGACAGATGGTGTAAGTTTGTTTATGTGCTCGTAACTTAGCAGTTCGAAAAACGACACCGACGGAATAAGTATCAGGCATAAAAACGGACTATGGTCAATTCGTTCGATAAAACCCCTCCATCGCGGTGCTGCAGCAAGTCTGCAATTCAATGAATAAAAGATATAATATAAAATCTTGAGAGTAATTTGACTGCTATTTCTAGTATGATTAATGATCTCATAGAACAATCATAGGCCAAATAGGCCGCATGTGACTTGGCTCGTCATCGCATGGACTGCACGAGTTGAAGAATTCATTATTAGGCGAACCATTCCGAAAGTCTCGCAATTTGTTCAAGAGTAGCCGAAAACTTTCGCCAAAGGATGAAGAAAATTAAGACGAAATTGAATAACGAAACATGGGAGATGATTCTCATCAACTTTCGAAGGAAGCCATTGTTTCCATTTTTTAAAATTTCCTCTTTATGAAAAGTTTGTTGTAGTATATTCTTTTATCTGCTTCAGTGATTTGACTGCGGCCATGCTGGAGCACTGCCTTTAGTCGGACAAATCGACCCCAGAACTTATTCTTTGTAAGCCTAGTACTTATTCTATCGGTCTCTTAGGCCGAACCACTAGGTTACGGGGACGTAAAGACACCAAGATCGGTTGTCAAGCGATGTTGGGAGGACAAACACTGATACACTTGCTTGTTCTTTTTACACCTGTCTTCGTCTATTGTTTATCTGTATATACATATATACGACGGGGCTTCTTTCAGTTTCCGTCTACCAAATCCACACACAAGGCTTTGGTCGGCCCGAGGCTATAGGAGAAGACACTTGCCCAAGGTGCCACGCAGTAGGGCTAAACCTAGAACCATGTGATTGGTAAGCAAGCTACTTTCCACACAGCCACTCCTACGCCTATAGAAATGCCAATAGCACGAGTCGGGTTCGAACCCACGCGGACACTCGTCCATTAGAACGTAAGTCCAACGCCGTAGCTTTAAATCTTTGGAGTGCAAGCCCCCGTCCAGCTTGCATAAGGGGAATTGTTTGCATTTAACACAAGATTTCAAGACAATCATCTCAGATTGCTGATAAGGATTAATGTGGTGGATGGGACTCGATCACAGATTTTTGACTCCGAATGCAATTTATTTCATGAAATCACGACGAAAGTGTTCGGAACATTTATTCCTAAGCAAACCTCTCTTCGCTAAATATTAGTCTTTTATTTAAACCCGCGAACTGACAGAACTGTTAGTATGCCGGACAAAATACTTCGCGGTATATTTTTCGGTTTTACGTTCTAAACTCAAATGCCGTTGATGCCGACTTTGTCTTTTATCCTTTCAAAATCGATAGAATAGGAACAAATCGAGCTCTGAGGTCGATGTAATCAGACCAGCTTCCTCCCTCTATATTTCAGGCTTTGTGCCTTCTAAAAGGGAAAGAATATTAGAAGTTCATTTTGTGCAGGGAGACAACTCTTCATGTTGCCAAACACACTGATGTTCTTTTATTCCTTTACTTGTTGCAGTCATTTGACTGCGGTCCTGCTGGAGCACCGCCTCTAGTCGAGCAAATCGACCCCAGGACTTAGTCTTTGTAAGCCTAGTGCTTATTCTAACAGTCTCTTCTGCCGAACCGCTAGTTTACTGGGACGTAAACACACCACCATCGGTTGTCAAGCGATGTTGGGTGGGGGGGACAAACAGACACACAAACATATTCACACATACATATATACATATATACGCACACACACACGCGCGTGTATCTTGGAAAACCAGTCTTAGCTTGTTTCCGTGCCCGAAAATATCACCAGTGAATCGTTGAACTTAGTTATGGGCATCATCTCTGCCTCTCTGTCTTGAATCTGCGTAACCATCAACCAAATTCCTTTCAACCTCGCCTTCCACTCAACTACGTAGCCTCTTCAACACGTCATCTTCCACAATTTTCATTTCCTTCAAACAGACCCAGCTGTAGCACGATGAAATCATATCCCACGTGACCTTCTAGCCAGTAGTTTCGCTCTTTTGCTATGCACAACCTAGAACATCCACCTCTTCATTTATTTATAAAGTTTCTACTTTCTGTAGAGGAAGGCGTGAGACATGGTGGTTAAAATTTCTGGCTTGTGATCGTTAGGTAGTAAGTTCAATTTTCAGAAAGAACGGTGGGTTGTCATTAATTTTTTTCCTCTCCCTTGAAAAAGAGCCTCACCTCAAAACATTGATAATCTTTACATCTCTGCAATTCTTAATTTATTGATTTAATTTCTATTATTAATATTTTAATTTCATTGAAATATATGTCTACGCACAAAACTGAAGCGAAAGTAAAATTTTACAAAGAAGGCCAGCGCAAGTAGCAAACATCTGCAGAGGTGGTTCTCAACCATTTTTTTCTATGAACACCTTTAATTACTTTTACATTATTTACATTTAACGGATATTTGTCCTCATCTTGTTTGTTGTTAGCACAACGTTTTGGCTGATATACCCTCCAGCCTTCATCAGGTGCCTTGGGGAAATTTCGAAACTGGGTTCTCATTCCTAAGGTATTTTTTGATGTTATCATTATTCAAGTCACTGACTGGAATCGAATTCAGAATCTTGGGTTTAGTAGCCCACGCTCTTAACCACTATGCCATATGCCCGTAAATTATGTAAATAATGTTCATAATTCTTCATCTCTTAAATATAGAACTGTACCTTTAATTACTGTTTTTACTCTGGTGGACTCCCATCCCCATAGCCATCCAGTGTTTAATAACTAGTTTTATTGGGTTTTCTTTCAAAATTCATATTTTGTTTCTCATCCGTTCACTTGTGTAGGTTTGCAATTTCACTCTCTGAGAGAATAAGTTTCTTTGGCTGAAAACATGCTGAACGCTGTTAAACGATAGGAAAAAAAACCCAGCTGTCTCTTGCAAGAAATATATCTAATGCAAAATATTTTCTTGGGGCCCTTAAACTACTACGGTGGACCCCCAATTTACTATTTTAAGGTTATATTGCACTTTTTCTCGTCTCTTTTCTCGTAATCGATTCCACATAAACCTCTGTTTGATGTGCAAAAGTGCAAACCAGTGATCTTAATTTTCAACTGGCCAGAATGCACTGACCATCATGTGTGGCTGCATATCTTTATATGGACTTAAGTACCAGAGAAAAGAA
>NC_142936.1:94706312-94708812 GCF_046866305.1 Octopus bimaculoides | reverse complement strand
TGTATTGGACTGAACTGTTCAGATACGTTCGTCCATTGGAACAATTAGTCACATTCGTTTACACACGCATGTATTCCTACAAACGTACATATAAAAGACACTCGATATGTGTGTGTGTGTGTGTGTGCATACACACACGCATCGTACGCCTGCAGCGCATTGTTGACCTTTCAACGAAAGTCTTCCCGATTGAGCGCGAAGTCTCCATCTGCTTTGCCACTCTTATCCAACCAGATCTTGATATTGTTCATCCATTGCATTCTTTGCCTGCCTCTTCATCTATTGGCCTCTATTCTTCCTTTCAAGATTATGTTTGCCAAACCTCTACTTCTTTGAATATGGCCATAATAGATGAGTTTCTGCATTTTTTTTCCACAATATTCAGGAGTTATAATCTTTCGCCTACTTGTTGTAACACACATTCATTTGTCCAATGCTCCTTGTGAAAGATTCGTAACATTCTCCAATACGCCCACATTTTAAGCACACTGGTTATGTTCTCTTCAAATTTATTCAGAGTCTATGCAAACACGCAACCATAAATGCCTTTTGGCGAAATGAACGTTTGCACTAGCCTTGTTTTTACGCAGATGGCTCACTTATATATTCTGACGTAGTTATATATACATGTGAATCCCTTGTTTTGTCAGTCCATCTATCGAACTGTTTACCTAACTACAGATTTTTTTTCTATGTCTGTGTAATCTCTGTATCTACGTATGTGTGTATGTATGTATATATATATCTACCTAGCTATCTGTGGAGGTGCAATGGCCCAGTGGTTAGGGCAGCGGACTCGCGATCATAGGATCGCGGTTTCGATTCCCAGACAGGGCGTTCTGAGTGTTTATTGAGTGAAAACACATAAAGCTGCACGAGGCTCCGGCAGGGGATGGTGGCGAACTCTGCTGTACCCTTTCATCACAACTTTCTCTCAGTCTTACTTCCTGTTTCTGTTGTGACTGTAATTCAAAGGGTCAGCCTTGTCACACTATGTCACGCTGAATATCCCCGAGAACTACGTTAAGGGTACACGTGTCTGTGGAGTGCTCAGCCACTTGCATGTTAATTTCACGAGCAGGCTGTTCCGTTGATCGGATCAACTGGAACCCTCGACGTCGTAAGCGACGGAGTGCCAACAACAACAACAACAACAACATCTATCTATCATCTGTCTGTCTGTCGGTATGTCTGCCTGTCTCTATCTCTCTCTCTCTCTCTTTCTCTGTATATATATATATATATATATATATATATATATATATATATATATATACTAGCTAACTCCTGTGGAGAGCTCTTCATTGAGTCTTGGGCCCAACAAAGACACTTCATGCATTGAATACATATTAAATTTTAATAAACTTGCCCAATATTTTTCAAGCAATGAACAATTTTCATCAAAACAATTATCATTATTATTATTATTATTATTATTATTATTGTTCAGTAGTTTTATTTTTATAGCGTGCTTTCACTTCACTACCGAGCGCAGCTCTGTGTGCCTTGGGCATGTGCTGTGGTTTGCTGTGATGCTCTTATGTTTACTGTATTGAAAGTGTTTTGCGTAGGATGTGTGCAGTGCCCAGTAGTGCAATTTTCTGTATGTTGTATATTATTATAATTATAATTATTATTATTATTATTACTATTATTATTATTATTATTATTATTATTATTATTATTATTATTATTATTATTATTATTATTATTATATATGTATGTATATATCAATATACGCACATATGTACAACTCAGTATTTGCACAAACTTATTTTTTGCGTTTATAAGTGTACATGCATGTAATTATGCAAGTACTCACCAACACACACCCACACACATATATTCATATATGCATGAACAAATATACACACATATCTACATACATGCATACAAACACACATGAACATGCACATGCGAGCACACAGTGTAATATGACACAGAATAAAAGAAAAAAAGAAGCATATTATAGATGTATGTGAGTGCAGTAAAACGATAAGTGTCACAAAGGCAAAGAAAACACCAGAGTCAACTAAAACAGCCACGAAAACAGCACAAATAATACAGATTGCAAAGATAAATAACAAGGCTGGGTATTTTCTTTCATACATTAACAGAAATGAATGCAAGATGGCATAGACTGCGGCATGGGGGAGAGGTTTTTAAGTGAGGTTAGCGTGGGCGATGCTACGAATTGTTTAAGCTGGGTCACCGTATTATTTTGGTCTTAAACAACAGCAGCCTACCGATACTATCACAGATGCGTGCACAAAGCACTATTTAATGGTATGATGTTTGAGTGTATATATGTATAAACGCAAAAGCACATACGGGAACATGCGCGCGCGCACACACACACGCATGCTTCTCAACCACATGGTTCCCGGTTCAGTCCCACTGAGCTCACCTTGGCCAAGTGTTTTCCACTTTAACCTTTAATGAGATATATATATAATTACTATGAAGCATTGTGTAGAATATATTGTATAAAGGATCGTGG
>NC_142936.1:94691312-94701312 GCF_046866305.1 Octopus bimaculoides | reverse complement strand
CACCGATACGTATATTTACATAAAAACATATTCACATACATATATACATACTTGCATACGCACACATATACACACATACCTGCATCTGTTGAATACTTTTGCCTTGATCGTTTTCTGTTCCTTACCGTCTGCTAATCTGGATTCGCATGAATATTGAGTGAGGTAATCGCCCGACGCTTACTCAGCCCCTTTCACATAATACACACCTACGTACGTACAAAACACACACACACACACACACACACACACACACACACACACACACACACACACACATCTGAGTGTATGTATCATGGTTCGGCCCAAACACCATATTCATTTAGATGAAGAAATACATGCAATGTGTCAACGTTTGCAGAATATATTGTGAAAAACAGCGAAAAGAACCAACGATCAAAGAGGACGCTATTGAAAGGCAAAAGCATGGAAATGTCGGAGCAGTTATCATCTTTGTAGGATTGAATTCAAGATTTTGTCTCTACATAGTGTTATGTTGACCATAGCGAATGAAAGCTTTTCCTTTCAGTTCAACAATCTATAACCATAAAAACAACTGCTTGACAGATACCATTCTACATAAGCACTTACGAACTCCATGTTTTTAACGGACGCTTAATTACGTATCAAATTTTCTCTCACGATACCGTTTCCCAGCGAGCCATTATCTATAGAAAACTCCTATAAACTGCTGCTCATTAACTTAATTTCAAATTTCTCCCAAACTTGAATATTGCGCATCATTCTATAGAGGCTATCTCTTCGACACAACAATGGGTTAATACCCTATTTTGGACTTTTCCTTCTATATCACCATCATCATCATCATCATCATCTAAAGTCCGTTTTCCATGCTGCTATGAGTTGGACCGTTTGACAGGAGCTGGCGAACCGGAAGCCTAGCTCCAGTCGTTTGTTTTAGCGTGGTTTCTACGGCTGGATGCCCTTTGTAACGCCAAACACTTTATGGAGTATACCGGGCGCTTTTTGGGTGGCGCCAGCAAGGGAACTTTTTACCTTCGTAAGAATCCATTTGTATTTATAAACAATCTTTAGATTGCTTTATTTTCAACGAACGCTTTATTATGCGTAAGATATTTTTTAACATCGTGTGTACGCGCTTGTTCGTGCTTGTGTGTGTGTGTGTGTGCGTGCGCGCGCACACGCAGAGGTACAAGCACAAAAGATTATGGAAGGAAACTAGTTGAAAAGATAGATTCATAGATAATGTCCCTTTTTTTTATCATTTAAGGAGGAAGAGAATCTTGAGTGGGTTTAGGGGCGACGGTCCCTCACTGCAGCAAGGATAAGATTAAAAGGAAATCACGTATGGAAATAGTTCAAGGTTGTTCCTGTCTACAAAACACGCACGCACGCACGCACACGCACACACACACACACACACACACACACACACACACAAAGAGAGGCGCACACCCACACAGTTACAGAGAGAGATTTTGAGAAACGAAACACGTTGTTGTTCTACATTTGGTCTTGAAAAGTTGGTAAAACGTAATCATCGTTTGTGTCCATCGCGTTTATGTGACACACGCATACAGACATACACACACACCGACACACACACACAGACACACACATACACATTTTCCTTAAGCTTATCACCACTAGGCGTAATAAGAGATTAAATAAAAGACAAAGGAAGAGAAATTATGGGCTTTATTACTTGGACTCCATCAGCCAACTTTTCATTGATTTATATGATGACGATGGGGTATGATTTGAGGAAGATTCGGTTGTTACTTATAACAAGTCGAGTCACCACGTACCGGTCCCATCTTTGTCATGTGACAGTTTTGTTGTTGATCTTGTTTCTCTGTAACTCGAAAGCTCTACGATTTAATGTTTCCAGGCATGGCTACCCCGTCCGTTTCTTACGCATTATGTATCCAGGATTACATAATCTCATGTGACCTTGATATTTTAAGATGGTAAACTGTAATTTCAGTGATGTTGGCTGTTATTTCTAGCAGATCGTCCAACATCGCATTGCCGTTGATAATGGTGGCGAAGGAGGCGGTGATGATAATAACGCTATTATCCATTTTTAAACCTAGATCAACCCTTAACAAACAAACCTATGATCGAAAACAATTCCAGCCGTGACTATCACGTCAGTTCTTTTTGAGGCATAATGCTTCTGAGAGTACATTACTCAACGCATCATACCTTATTTTTTTCGCAGAGCGGAGTATGATATCAGAGATATTTGGCTGCCATTTCTAACAAATCCAGCAGCTTCTTAGGGGCTCTCACATCGGAACACGCCGTGCACATTCCGTAGATTGAGCCAAAGAAACGAGTAATAAGAATAAAGATAACACAATCTTCAAGCATTTCTAAACCTATCCCAATCTGGATAGCGATATGAAATCCTATACAAACGTCACCTGAGTCACAATGGAATGCTATCCTGCTACTAAAGGTGGGCGGGAAGGTTTATCTATCATCTGCTTAAGGCTTATGAAAATAAAGGTGAGCACTGGGCCTTAGAAAGCTTAAATAGGGCGGGACGTTTGCGGGAGGCTTTTCAAACATTATTGACACAGTATTATAGAGATAAACTTAACGCGTGCGCACCTAGCTAATGACATAGATACAGTTTATATGCATAGGTATATGCATACACACGCACACGCCTCTGCATACGCACATACGAGGACACACACCACATTCATCTGCATCTCTGTATGTATACGTGTATATATATATATATATATATATATATATATATATATATATATATATATATATATATATATATATATATATATATATGATTGAGGGGATGGGTAAAATCTGGGCGATCCCCTCAGCAGCACTTCCATTAAGGAACCTGGATCGCATACTTACATACACAGATACACACACACACACACACACACTATATATATATATATATATATATATATATATATATATATATACACACACACACACACATATATGTAAGTTACAGATACATGCACACACATACACACACACATGTATACACATACACACATATATACGCTCTGACCCCTATGCAAATATATGACATTTATCATGCTTACTAAGGTGTGCTAACGTGATTACTCGACCTGCTAGAAATAACAACAAAATACACCTCAAATAGCACCCTGCTAAGGAAAGAAAATAAACGATTCATTGGCCAATAGAGTATAAAGATAAGATAAGCTGAAAACAAGACAGGTTGGTCAAGGCTGGAAAGCCTTTGATCATAGCTGTATTACGCGTTCGGAATTGGCCTACTTGGAGTTGGTAAACAACTATAACAGCTTGACATTTGAAATATTTACACAAACCAAACTAGAGAAGATAAGTTATGGATTATCGGGTTTGTATGTACTTGTGTTAAGTGTAGTACTGTCTATGCTATATATAGTTCAAATTTATAGAAAAACAAAGTCGAAGGCAGGTGTAAGAGTAACAAGCAAGGGTATTCGTTTGACGCTCGGGAAAGATTGGAAAAAGTCTGACGTTTCGAGCCTACGCTCTTCGACAGAGAGGAATAAAAGGAAATAAATAGAGAGAGAATGGGGAAAAAGTGTGTATAAATATTCAACACACCAGAGACGTAGGTAGGTACCACACGCACTTAACATACTCACAAACACGCATGCACACACACACATACACACACACAATATCGGCGCAAGCGTGGCTGTATAGCTAGAAGCTTTCTTCTCAACTACGTGGTTCCGGGTTCAGTTCTACAGCGTGGCACATTGAGAAAGTGTCATCTACTATAGCCTCGGACAAATGGCCAAAGCCTTGCAAGTGGGTTTGGTAGACAGAAACTGAAAGAAGCTCGAGATATGTGAGGATGTGTGTGTGTATGGATCAAAACAGTTTGATTCAAATTTGTTGCTACTCCGAGTTTCAAGCGTGATGCTAGTCTGCAGCCATTTTGAATTTGAATGAAAGAAGCTGATTGTTATTATTGTAAGGTGAGCTGCGATTGGTCGAGGAAGGTCACATGGTGTTGTGGTTTGATGTTGGTATATCGGTATACCAGCGACAACAGTTAGTTTGCAAAATACCGCTGGTGAAGAGAAAATCGGTCGGGTTGCTGGAATAGGAAGGAACGGTGCGTGCAAGTATATAGCTGTATATGTGGATGTGTGGACGCGCTCATGTGGTTTTGCGTGCATGTCTGTATTGAAGCGAGCATGCGCATCAGTACATTGGCGCGCACGCCCACACATGCGCACACACATATAAACGAACATGCGCGTGTGCGTACACAAACATACATGCGCATACACACATATGCATACACATGTACGCACACACAAAGACACACTCGCACATGCGTATTCATTTATATGTACATATGTATATACGCAGGCATATTAGCGTGTACACACGCGAGCATGCGCGTTCACATGCGTACTCTTTCTCGAGCGCGTGCATGAGTATACATACACATAACAAGCATTCTGAATTGATAACTGGTGGTGCTGCTCATGGGTTCGGTTGACCTTGGTGCAGGAGGCGCAAAGTACCAGCTGGTATTAAGATGGTATATCTGAGTTGTCGGCGGACAGGGGCTTGAGATTTGCCAGAAGAGCATACCTCTGGTAACAGCACTAAGATAAATCGTATTTCTTGTTGATGGATACTGCACGTTGTTGGAGGATATGTAGTTTTTTTTTTTTTGTGGAGGCAGAGCTAGCGTTTGGGGGCGCCGGGTGAATACGATGGCGCTCTGTCGACGATAGTCCACTTGATGCTGGGTGTTTCGTCTCGGAGTTCACGGAGTCTCCAGAACGAGACTGGGAAGCAGATTTTCCTCTGTCCCTTGATCTGAATAGGTGCAGATGCTGGTATGCTGGGATTATCTTCCCTTGAAATCATTAGCTGTCATACCCGTATACTGCCTAGCAATGCCACCGGATGGTGTAAGGGTGGATCTATATACTACGGCCCTTGAGACAGAAGATCCTTCTAGAGGGCACATGGTAGGGTTTCGGAAGTTGCAGGTTGAAGTTGGGGGTGGCTGTGTAGTAAGAAACTTGCTTTCCAACCACATGGTTCCTAGTTCAGTCCCATCGCGTGGCACCTTGGGCTTGCGTCTTCTACTATAATCTCCGGGCGATCAAAGCCTAGTGAGCTGAGTGGATTTGGTAGATGGAAACTGAAAGAAGCCCGTCGTATATAATATGTGTGTGTGTGTGTGTGTGTCTTTGTGTCAGTGTTTGTCTCCCCGTCACTACTTAGCAATAAGTGTTGGTGTGTTTCCGTTCATGTAACTTAGCGGTTCGGCAAAAGGGACACATAGAATAAGTACTAGGCTTTAAAAAGGCATAAGTCCAGAGGTCGATTTGTTCCATTAAAAAAAAACAAATTCGAGGCTATGCTCCAGCATGGCCGCAGTCAAATGATTAAAAAAAGTAAAAAAAGTGGTCACGCATACCAGCCTCCCCTCTCTACGCCATCGATGTTATCCAAGGGAAAGGCAAAGCGCGGTAGAGCAACCAGTGACGTTGCAACTCATTTCTGCAGCTGAGTGGTTTGGAGCAACATGAAATAGAGTGTCTTGCTCAAGAACACAACACACAGCCCAGTCCAAGAACCAAACTCACAACCTCCCGATTTTACGCCCAAAGCTCTAACCACTGAGCCATGCGCCTTCACAAATGCCTGTGCGTGTGTGTGTGTGTGTTTATCCCACACACAACCACTTGACAATTGCATGGTCGCAGTCTCATGACTGAAACAAGTAAAAGATGAAACATCAAAAATAAAAAAAAGAAGAGACAAACAGCGCTGCCATTCCTTAATTTCTCAAGGCTTATCGTTCTTGTGAAGTGGACAAGCAACCTCCGCCCACAGTTTTTCCTCGCTCAGACCCCCACTCCAAAGTCCTCCTCTACGTTCGTGCGCACGTGCACATGTATACATCCACAAATAGATGTTTGTATATAACATATGTATTATATATATATATATATATGTGTGTGTGTGTGTGTGTGTGTGTGTGTGTGTGTGTGTGTGTGTGTGTGTGTGTAAATATATATGCCTCTGGCTCTCCGTCGGTTACTGCGATGAGTGTTCCAGTTAATCCAATCAACGAAACAGCCTGCTTTTAAAATTAGCGTGCGTGTGGCTGAGTACACCACAGACGTTTCTACACATTAATGTAGTTTTCAGGAAGATTCAGCGAGACACAGAATGTGACAAGACTGTCCCTTTTCAGTCACAGGTGAACTCATTTTGGCCAGCTGAGTGGACTGGAGTAACGTGAAATTAAGTGTCTTGCTCAAGGACACAACACGCCGTCGAGAATCGAACTCACAACCACACGATTGTGAGCCAAGTACCCGTCAATGTGTGTGTATATATATATATATATATATATCTGTATATGTGCGTGTGTGTACGCGCGCGAGTGTATGTGTGTCGGTATGCACACACACAACACATATATGGGCGATCTTTCGAACTTTGTACATAAAAGATGGCGAACAAGATGAAGCTAAAACTACAAAATCAGAACGAAAGAGGTGAAAAACACAATCGATATTAATTGGCAATCATCGTCAATTATTATAAAACCCGATTTTGTATAAAATGCGTTCGATTTATTGATTTGTTTATTTAGTTTTCTAAATTGGTAAACTGAAATATAATAATTATACAGGATAGTAACGTCTAATGCATTTGATAAATGCTATTAAAACGTTCAGCTTGTGTGATTGACACCAAGTAATTTTCTTTTGATTTTTATTGTCGATTAATGCCGATTATTGCCGATTATTGCCGATTATTAACGATTATTTCTTTATCTTTCATTCTGATTCAATACAGTTTGTTTCCCTTTGTCTGCCATCTTAAACGTACTAAGTTCGAAACATCGCCAAATACAAGCACACATACAAAAACAATGACGCAAGCATAGCAGTGGGATAAAACAACGGGACTGATGAATGCAGTCTGCGACCTTGTGGTTTCGGGTTCAGTTCCACTGAGCGGAACCTTGTGCGTCTTTCTGTTATACTCTCGAACCAAGTAATGTCTTACGTGGTCTCATCAATAAGTATCGAGATTGTTACCATAGTAACGGAGCTAAAGCACGCAGAGTGAAGCCACTTGGTACATATTGACCATGAACACTGCTGTGCATGCGTACTAAGTATTAACGTTCTGTCTCACTTCCTCTGTTTACAGCAGTGCTTGGAAGGAAGGTGTGTAGGGGACACCTGCACAACTTCGATCGACTGTGTATCTTCGGCTTAAGTCAGTGAATTAAGAAGGATCTCTTGATGTGGAGGCTTTCAATATTTCTGTCAGTGACACAACACTATCATCACCACTACGATGATGATTAGTGCTGCTGTAAATTCTGTTGCCTGTAAGCTTTATGTTCGTTGCAGCCGCAACCAATACCATCCGGTTGGCCTTCTACCGCTACTACTATGGTCTCTGTCGCTCAGATCTGGTTGATATTGTCCCACTTGCACAGATATTCTGAAGTCACTTGTCTTATTTTTGCTGGCAATATTCAGTCCACTGCCCAACAAACACCGCAATAATAACAACCATGTCCAGTTCTTTTTTTCCCCAGAGTAAATTGATCCATCTGTGGTCATCTTAGTTTTCTTCCAGACGTTAACAAAACTGCTCAAAAGAAGCGTTAATCGCACCTATTTCATAGGTAGCGGGGTGGGGCGGCAGGGTTTTGTTTACAGCCTCTTTTAACAAATAAAAACAATAGAAAAACAATAACAGCAACAAAAATGATACAAACATTAACGATAAACAGCCAAAGAAATCGCTGTACTTGCCTACAACAACGACATCGAATGTGAACGATAAAGTGCCGAGGTTATTGAACACACGGCACGTGTAGTTGCCCGAGTCTTTCATTCTTACGTTTTGCACTGCTAACGTGTATTTCTGAAACTTCACCTGCAATAATAAAAGAAAAAATATAAAATGTGTGATAAGATTTGCACAAACAACGTAAAACAGCAAAAGAAACAGCGCAACGCATTTCCTCCGACTCCCGAAAGATTCTACCAACCCAATGCCCTATTACAACAATAATAATGGTGTCAAATTTCGGCACAAAGCCGGCAGTTTTCAAGAAAGGTTAAGTCAATATCATCGATCCCAGTGCTCGACTATCACTGATTTTATTGACCCCGAAAGGATAAAAGCAAAGTCGATCTTGGCGGAATTTGAACTCAGAACGAAAAACCACGTGTCAGGTATCGAGGTGATCGTAGGGCAACGCACCATCCGCTCTAGGAATTGAAATCACAATGTACCGACCGTGAGTGCAAAACCCTAACCATTAGGTCGTGCACCCTCAATAATAATAATAATGGTGATGATGATGATGATGATGATGATGATGATGATGATGATAATGATAATAATAATAACAGCAACAACAATGAAATAGAGGTGTAGGAAAGACTTCCCAGATCTTAAATGAGAATTGCAGGAGAGACTTATCAAGTTTTAAAAACAAATATACAAATAAAATGGGATGAAATTAAGGGATATTATATAAAAAAAACAAACAACAATAATGATATTAATATTCATCCATAAATGATAATCTATGATGTTTAATTATGAAGATTATAATTGATTTAAGGGATAAATTGTGATAGAGATAACATGTAGAGACAAGTTAGGACAATGTGGGATGTGTGGTGGGGGAGAGAGTGTGGAGATTGAAAAGGAAGCAGTTAGAGATTTGTAAAGGAGTAAAAGAGAATGGTTTCAAAATAAGTATAAAGATGGACTTAGCAAGTTGGATTAGGATTAAAGCAATGATAGAAATAGAGAAGGAATGGCGGGTGGAGAAAGAGAAGAGATAATCATTAACATAATAGTGATAAAATTGGAAATCTCAATGATAATCGAACCAAAGAATAACAAAAAAAAAAAAAACTAATAAAAATTTGAGAAAAACTATATTCAAAAATTAAAAAAATTCTTCGGTAATGGAATTATGAAAATGAGAGAAAAAGAAAACTTTTAATAAAAGTGGGTGTGGGTATTGCCTGTTGAAGGATAAAAATTAGGAAATATGAAGGTTCAGTTTCAAGTTGAGTTTGGCATAAATATGGACCAATAAGGAATCTATAGTTCTCTCAGTTATCTATTCGTGGGCTTTGCTGTTGTAGACAGCAGATGAAAGTTCAGTGATTTCTTTTTGAGTGAGTGCAATATGCTAGCATAAAAAGAGTATAAACGCAAATATAACTTGACTGTGTAGACAAAAGAGTGCGTTGCTGAACAACCTGAAAAGATGATTTATTTATATTGACCAAAAGTTTGTGCTCTATATTGGTACTCCCAATTCTATAATGCCTCATGTCTCCCCTTCGTTTTCATATGTAACAATCCGTTTCACTTTCAAACTTTGTAAGAACCCTGATAAATGCTTCCTCTTGTTTTTGACGGCCCCTAAAGGCGGCGACCCGGTAGAATGGTTAACACGCCGGGCCAAATGCTTGGTACTTATTTCGTCTGTCGATACGTTCTAAATTCAAATTCCGCCGAGGTCGACTTTGCCTTTCGTCCTTTCGAAGTCGACAAATTAAGTACCAGTGAAACACTGGGGTTTATGTAATCGCCTAGTCCCGTTTCCCCAAATTTCAGGCCTTGTGCCTTTAGTAGAAATAATTTTTGAAGGCCTTAGTAGTTAGGGATTCGGCTTACGACTGTAAGTTCGATTCCCGGCGTCGCATTGTGTTTTTGAGCAAGACACTTGATTTCACATTGCACTTATTTTGACAACACTCACCAGGCAAAAAAATGAGTAATACCAGTAATTCAAAGGACCGGCCTTGTCACATTTCGTGTCACAATGGATCTTCTTGACAACTATATTGAGAGTACGCGTCTCTGTGGAGTGCTCAGCCACTTGCACGTTAATTTCACAATCAGGCTGTTCTGTTTGTTGATCGGATCGTCTGAGACACTCGTCGTCGTAACCGACGGAGTGCCAGTACATAGT
>NC_142936.1:94681312-94688812 GCF_046866305.1 Octopus bimaculoides | reverse complement strand
CTTTCGGAAAGTTACTTAGTGAAGTTTCTTATCATTAATTCAAGCTCTACTACAGCTATTGTGTTTTGCACTCCGTAACATTTCTGGCCTTCTGCCACTGTAGAAAGAAATCCTCACTATTTATTAGAGATAGTTCAGGATAGATTCTTCAGAGAAAGAAAAGAATCCGTTCTTTTAGAGTTTGGTTTAGTTGAGTATTGCTGACATGGTGGGGTTATGGAGAACAGCTTGTAGTACAGGTCCAGCTCTCAGCCAAATGGAAAGCATTGCGAGGACGGTACTGAAGGTTCGGTATAACCCAATTTTAAGTTTTGATATAGATTGGCAAACATTTGTGCCACCCGGGGAAATCTGGAATTTACTGTGCCCTACCACGGGACCCCAAAGTCTTTATATATAGCAGACCTAAAAGTGTCACTCAAAGAATATTGCCTCACAATAATCTTTAAAATGGTATCATATGGTGTGTGTAAATGGTTCATCTCTCCCAAGATGAATACTTTGCTGTCTTCCGTGCACTTTCCTTGCACACTGGCACCACAAAACAATCAGGAGTGTGACAGCAAGTGTTCGGTGCTCTAACCGTCCCAAGTCCAATGGCGTAGCTACAGTGTGTACTACCCGGGGAAGCCCTTCAGTTTACCACCCTCTTGTCTCTTCGACCCTATAAAAGCTATACAGCAGACCCATAGAGCCTCTCAAAAGCGTCACCCCAGGCAGACGGGCCCCACAACCTCCCACTACCTACGTTGTACCCCAACTGCTCACTCATATCCCAGTCGACATACCTACACATGTGTGCTCCTCCCCTGATTTTGTTTCCTCATAACTTCCAGAAAATTAACTATTTTTTAAATGAAACTTTCTGTAAATATGTTTCGGATAGTGTAGATTCCGAATATATCGGAATTTGTTTTGAAAAATTTTCTGTGAGTGGGGAGAGGGGTTTCGGAGAATTCACAAGAGTCCGTTTTGCTTCCTCATAACTTTCAGAAAAATGGGTAATTTGTAACGAGCTTTTCAACAAATACTTTCCAGGATTTGTAGATTACGTGTACATCGGAATTTTAAATTAAAATGAAAAAAAAAAAAAAAAAAATGGTTGGTCCACACATATACATACTGACAACACATCACATATCTACAAAATGAAACTTGAAAAAATTTTGTCAGTATGTATGTGCTCGTGCTCACCATTTTTCTTTTCGCATCAAATTCCTGTATAATCTTAATTTACGCACTTTGAAAGGTATTTGTAGAACATTTCATTACAAAATACCCAATTTTCTGAAAGTTATGAGGAAGCGAAACCGACTTGTGCGATTTTTTTAAAAACTCCTATCCCTAACTTCTGGAAAATTTTTTTCTCAGCAAATTACGATATAATCCTAATCTACATCATCTGAAGCTTATCTCTAGAAAATTTCACTAATAAAACTTTCATTTTCATGGACGGTAGCGGCCCGTTTGTGTATGCCTCTCACGCTGTGAATGAACCACACCAAAATACAATAACTGCCAGTCATTGCATTACTTTCCTTTGTCTAGCTACTTCTTTCATTTTCACAATTATCTGGTTACTGCGTATTTGAAACAGAGAATTATGAGCCCCACAACGTGGAGCGGTTGTTGCAGCGAGTGTTGCTGGCCGTTTTCGGGGCAATACCTGCGCAGTCATGTCCACGAGACGCGTCCGAACACGCCATTTTTTCTGGGGTGCACAACCCGCCATTCCCTCCCCGCCCATCTCTGGCAGTTTAATCCCCCATTTTCTTCTTTTTATTTGTTTCCTTGGTGTGGTATCTATGGATTTTTCTTATACTTCTAATGTTTTTTTTTTCTCATTTTTTTCTTCTTGTAAAAATTTGTTGTTAATAAAACAAAACACCTGTAAAAGTGAAAAAATAAATCGGACGATAAGCAGACGAAATTCTGCATGTGTGTATGTGTGTGTGTGTAATTACCTTCAAATTTGGTATACGTTTGATATCGACTCCTTCCCTTGTCCAAGTGATGTTTGGTTTTGGTATCCCGTGAGCCGAACAATCCAGTTTCAAGGTCTTCTTTGCCGCCACTGTCACGAGCGAATCTCCTTTCTTTGGTGGGGATCGCTTTTTCCACTGGGGTGCTCTGGGTGCTAAGAAAGAAGAAAAAAATAAATAAATACCCATATTTTAAAAAATGACCATGCTTGAGCACCGCCTTGACGCGTTTAATTGAACAAATCGTCCCCAGTACTTCGTTTTTTCCCTTTAGTTTGCAAATTACTCCATCGTCTCTTTTACTGTGACAATAAGTCAGGAAACCAGCAAAAGGTTATCAAGCGTTGGGAGTGGCACACATGCGCGCGGGCGTGATGAGCTTCTGAGTAGTTTCCGTCTACCAAATTCATCGACAAAGCATCTGTCACCTTGGGGCCAATGTAGAAGATACTCGCCGAAGATGACTGTGTTGTGGAACTTCACGTGAAACCAAACCTACACAGACATTGTGTATTGTAAGTGTTAAACGTGCATGTATGGTCAGAGAACTTACGGCCATAGCTCTAATTGCCTCACTATGCTAAAATATTGTGACACCTCGCATGTTTTCGATTCCTATTGTGGTCAATACCCTATTTTATTAATTCTTTCTGATTTAGTCACAACGCCACCAATTTTATGGGCAGAGTTAAAGCAGAACACATCCACAGGTACATTTTTTATCCTCCGAAAGAATGAAGGGCTAACTTCACCGCCGCAGAATTTGAACTCCGACCACAACGAGCTGGAAGAAAAACTGTAAAGCATTTTTACCGATGCTCTGACAATTCACTCTAATGGTTTCAAATTTTGGTAGAGTCGGTTAGTCGATCACATCGACCCCGGTGCTTAACTGGTACCCGTTTTAGATAATGCAAGAGTGAATTTCGCATTCGTTTCTACCCGTCACATATAAACACTATGGAATTTTCAAATTCGATTATTATGATACATACATTTGTGGCAAAAATTATTCAGGTTATTATTATTTTTTTTTTTTATCATTTGAAACCCTGCACAGCTTTGTCCGTTCCATTGTTTAGTCACAAAACAGCCGGATAGAAAATTCACTTCTCTAAAATATTTTCGTCAAAGGAAAGTAAGTTAGGCAATTCTTATCATGAATGTGACTGATAGCAAAATCCACTTTATACCGTTAAAAGTTGTTCAGTATAAAGTGAGAAACAAGAAGTTCTATTGATAATTGATGTATGTATAAGGAGAATACATCTCTTGTGAGCACTACATGTCAAGCGTGTTGCACTGACAAGAATATGGAAACTGCGGAAACAACTCCAGTGTTACTTCCTCAGCTACTTATTCAGCTCTTCAGTGGAGAGGAGGAATAAAACGTGCTTGGAACTGACAATGGGAACCATCATCAAGCGAAACTAAGGAGGAAAAAAAAGATGCGTTGAAGCCCCCGTATGCAACCCTTTTATTTAAACCCATGGAGGAGGACAACAAAAGAAGGATTACTGAAAAAGTTAGTGACACGTATCAAGTAAGATGAATGTAAAGCAGTCGTAGATTGATAGAATAATGGAATTCAAAAATGCATTGGCCTACAACAGATATTATTAACGAGTAATAAATAAATGACTGAAAGAATACAGAGAAAAACTGGAAAAAGTACAAAAGGAAATTAAAAAAAAAAACCGATAATGAATAATTTAGTAAATGAATTGTATTCAATAGCCACGACGAAATTAAAACCGAGGCGCAATTACAAGGCATTAATAGATTAGATGAGCAGTAATAATCTCTGAACTTAACGTGATAATTAGGATGGTGATTGGAAAAAAAAAATCAATAAGTTTGATAGAATGGCGAGAAAATTAATGACAACAATTAGAAAACACTTCCCTTAAAACCAAAGCAATGAAGCCAGTTGTATTTTCTATTTGAAGATTGACAGAACTGCATTACTATAGTCATGTGAGAAAGGTCCCTATCATTCTTAGTGGCGAAATTCTGGAAGATATCGATTGATTCAAATACTTTGGTTCTACCTCCACTGATGTAAGGACAGGACAGCGATGTGATGTTTGTCCGCATCAACCGTATCTACTATCTTCAAAGCTGGTTTTCGTTAAGGTCGAAGGTCTTTGTAACCATAACAGTTCGTGTCTAGTCTGCACACTCGTTCATGCCATCCTGCCGAACGACTACAAGACATGACCAAAGACAATGACGGAAGCGTTTGTCTACTTTACATTAACCGAATCTTTTGCGTTCATGCATTGGATTCTGTGTCAAGTTCTGAAGTTTGTTTTCATCAAGGCAGTTTCCTTCAACGAATCTTGCTCAAAAGGTGCACCTCCATTGGTTTGGTCAGCATATTGGGCGAACTCACCCACGATGCAACTAGGCCAGGGCAACTTCCTGGGCTGGAGTAAATGATGTGGTGGGTAGCTGAAAACGTACTTTAGTTCGATCAAATCAAATTTTGAATCGACGTAAAGTACCCGAATACATGGTCACAGCCGCTAGAATCTTGACAGAGTGACTTTCTCCATATCAGTGTCTATAATATCCGGGTGGGATCAGTTCACCTTAGCAGTTTTGTGAATTTGCTGGTTGGAATTAGCTCAGCACGACCCATAAGAAGGCCGTTACTCAAGTACTGTTACAAGTATTTTTGAAAATTTATTTATGGAGAGTGGTTTGGAGAAGAAGAAACGGTTATAAATCAAAGTTAAGGCTTCAGAGAAATACTTAGTGAGAAACTCTCATATACAAATGGTCAGCACCAGACGTAGATTTTGTTTGGTCACAAAGGCGTTCCATTGACGCCCAACCAGTCATTTTGTCAGTGATAGCAGCGTTTTTAAGAGTATCTTTTTATCCGATGTGTTCTTCCTCTTTTAAGAAGCTACAGAGTAGTTTGAGAAAGATTTGGCTGCTACGCGTCGAGATTCCTTCATTGGCTCCTTTAGAGCCTAATGAAAATGTGTGGCCATCTGGTGGTGTCCATCAGTATTAATAAATTTCAATACAAAATAGTTTATTACATACAAGCTTAATTCAAACTAGGTTAAACAATTTCCTTGCAGTGGTTTCCAGAGACTAACCAGAGGAACTGATTTTGGGACTAAAAATCAAGAAGAAATTTACGAAATCAAAATAAAAGGTGACCGTACCTTTCTTTCTTGCTCTTGGTGTTCTTTCACATAAGGCCAGCACCACCAAACAGAAACACACTAACAGAGCAATCCAGTATTTCTTTGGTATCAACATTTTTGTCTTTTATAGCTCGATATAGGTACGGATATATTTATATCTATATTCTGTGTTTATGTATATATATTGTCTTTTAATTACGGCAATTTTTGAGATAGTTCCGGTTTCGGTTATACGATTTATCGTATGTTACTTTGGTTTGTCAGAAGTAAGAAGAAATCCGAAGAAGGGGCAGCAAAGCAGACAGACGGCGTGAAATGGTTATTCCATCATTGACATTCTGAAATAAATACAACAGATGATTAGTAAAATAAATGCATATACACACTATAATGGAACAAAAACGCAATAGAGGACAGTAAAACATTCGAACAAATAAACGATACAAAAGCAGACAGGAGAAACAGCAATTAGAAGGACAGGAGAAAAAAGGACTAGTTCATTCGTAGCCTTCTTTCTTCAGTCATGTTACCAAATGTCCTTACTGTTTCGGACAACATATATACGCGCGCACACACGCACAAACAAACATACAGACAGAAAGACACACATACACGCGCACATACACAAACACACACACAGTGAATTATACAATTATACAATCAGACATATACTACACCTTAAATTTAGACCTAAGTTCTTCATGCTCTACAATATTAATCCCGAAACGTTACACATGTGTAGATATGTATATGAAGTACAATGTTTCGGATAGAGTCCTTCTTCAAAGAAAATTGATAGAAGGGAAACTGCAGAAAGACTCTGTCAGAAACATCGGATTTTCCACTTCCCACGGCAAATTTACGGCATTGCTTTTGTCGAATTTTTAAAATAAAAAACTCTTGCCTATACAAACCAACACCAGCTGTATATAAGCACACAGACACACACACACACACACACACACACACACACACACACACACACACACAAATCTGCAAGAGAGCACAATGAATTAGATTTAATGCAATAGCACTCAACATCTTAACGTATAGAGTAGATGAATAAAAACAAAATGAAATAAAACAAACACATATACATGGGGATCTTTAGTGTGTGTGTGTGCACGCGCGCGCACGTGTATGTGTTTTCCAAAAGAGGTTTGTAACATTGGCCCAATCAGAGCAATCGCGGAAGAGCGATCTCTCCCAAATTTCAACCCCATTTCAAATGTACAAACGCATATTTAAGAAAGGCCGATTGAGCAAGTGAAGCACTTCTCTCTTCATCCCTATATTTCTTTTCACGTGTGACCTGAAAATGGCGAAGTCTTCGGCAGAGACAACAGCTCTCTTTTCTCAGTTAACTCAGTTTTGTATACCACACTATATCCTTTGTCATAACCCACCAAACGAGATCTGTCTATCCTTCCCCTGTCAAAGAAATGTGACAAAGCGATATTCCATGATGAACTCCGCTAACACCTGGATCCATCGAACAATTGATAAAAGATCATATATTTATCAGATTAGAGGCACATAGTCTATAGATTTACTCATCAAGTGCAGGACTGGTAAACTATTTGGATTACTTAACAAATCGTCGATTAGTAAGGTTTATCTTAGCAAAATTACATCTGAGGGATTTAGATGGCTGTAACAGCATCAAACTAATTCGGGGGCTGAATTTATGTAGGGACGATGCTGTAAATTAAGGGGTTAAGGGAAAAACCAATTAGATATTGCCTTCCAAGATACACATTATCAAATAGACAGGTTGGTAGATAGAGAGATAAATATATATATATATATATATATATATATATATATATATATATATATATATATATATAGAGAGAGAGAGAGAGAGAGAGAGAGAGAGAGAGAGAGAGAGAGGGGGAGATAGAAAGATGAATATATATATATATATATATAGATAGATAGGTAGTGGTATGTTACAAGAAAGTGAGAGAGGATATGCAAGGGAGAGAGAGAGAGAAAGAGAAAGAGAGAACATGCAAGGGAGACAGAGACAGAGAGAGAGAGACAGACAGACAGACAGAGAATATACAAGGGAGAGAGAGGGGAAAGTAAAGAAGAAAAAGTGTTAATGAGAAGAAGAGTGTGCTGAAAGTGGGAGGAGACATAGAAAGACAAACATACAGACAAGCATTATGAGTACATGTGTGTGTGTGTGTGTGTATGTATATATGTATGTGTGTATGTTTGTGTATGTAGAGGTTTGTGCACTTATCTGTACATGTGTACATGAGTATGTCTCTGCATATACATATATATATATATATTATACATGTGTGTGTACATGTCTTCACATATTAGTGTACATGTACATACCT
>NC_142936.1:94671312-94673812 GCF_046866305.1 Octopus bimaculoides | reverse complement strand
ATTAGTTTTTATTTATTTATATGTTCATGTGTGTGTGTGTGTGTTTTTTTTTTTTTTTTTAATGTGTTTAATTAAATTTTGTTAACGTATGTAGTATTTAATTCCATTTGTTTATCTATGTATTGTATTATACTTTGTTCCTATTATTGGTTTATGGGTAACATGTTGTCACATGCTGTGGTTTGTTAGTGGCGTATGTTAGTGTTCCATTCTAGTTTCCTATTCAGGCTAGGTTTCCCTTCTATTATGTGTGTAGCTTCAGTAATTTGTCTAAGTGCTGCATCACTGCTATGTGTAGATAAGATTTTAATTTCTATGTTGTTGATTGAGCCTCTATGTTCTTGCTCAGCGTGCTGGTACAGAACTGATGAGTTCTTCCCTTCCTTAAGTTCCCTCCAATGGTCGTTTGCCCGCTCCCCTATACTCCTTGCTGTTTCGCCTACATATGTCGTTGTCTTATTTCTGCATCGTCCCTCTGTACATCTTATACTATAGACCACATTTCTGGTTTTGCAGTTCGTTTGTGGGCTAAATCTACATACGATACAGTTCCTATCAGTGCAGGGGGTTCTACTGAAAGGGTATGTTCTACTGATAAGGGATTTGATAGGGTTGCCTGGCCTTTCAACAACCTTAATTCTTAGCTTAAGTTTGTCTAGGGCCCTTCTAAAGCGGTACGCCAGTTCGCCTCTAGGGGTGGTGTCGACGAACATGACGCTTTGGTACTTGTGGCTATTGTACCATGAGCTTGCCTTCCCTATTTTCTTCTTAGTTCTTTCTATGGTGTTCCATGATTTGCTCCTATAGAGTGGGCAAATCCCATTCCTATCGTTGCGTTTGATTGTTTCAAACTTCTTCATAGCTCCTTTGTAAACCCTGATCCTTTCTTTATGGCTGTAACCCGAGAACTGCATGCGGTGGACGAAATGTTGTATATGTCTCTTTAATTCTGTAGGGTCGCACATGCAGGAGACATTTCGCATTACTCTGACGAGGTCTGCCATCAATATGTTGAATTTGGCATTGTCCCAATAGCCGAGTTCCGGTGGGTCAGGTACTTGGAAGCCATAGGTTTTGTATAGTGTGAATGGAGGATTCTGGTTTTATTGTTCTTAGTTTCTAGCCAGAGTTCAGTATCTAATACAGGTAATCTATGGTTAGGGTGTTTAGTAGGGTAGTCTATCGTAACTCTAATACTCTGGTGGATGGAGTTAGCTATTTGCTGGATGCTCTCCATAGTCTTAGTTTCTATTTCTATTTCAGGGGTACTCTCTTGTGGGGGTGTCTTTACCACTAAGTTGATATCATCGACATATCGAGAGTACACATTCACGAGTATGGAGTTCTGTGTCAGGCGTTCCTTAAGCCTTCTGTCCCACCATACCATGAAAAGATTGGCCACATCACCGGCGATACTAACCCCGATGGCTGCCCCCTCGTCCTGGGCGTATAATTTGTTGTTAAATTTAAAGGTGTGGCCTTTTAGGGTGACCTTTATACTAGCTCCTAGTGCATGTGCGATCATTTTCTTTACCTGGTGGATATTAGTGGGGGTCCGTATGGCTCTGGTCCATCCACTCCATCTCTCTATAGGGGTCTTCCTAGCCATAGAGGTAATTGTGGGTGGTCTACCTCTTAGACGTCTACTAGGGCAGAAATCTCTAAGGTCGTATCTATCTAGATATGCATCGTCATATGTCAATCTCATGGCAATCTCATGGCAAGCTCATGGTACAATAGCCACAAGTACCAAAGCGTCATGTTCGTCGACACTACCCCTAGAGGCGAACTGGCGTACCGCTTTAGAAGGGCCCTAGACAAACTTAAGCTAAGAATTAAGGTTGTTGAAAGGCCAGGCAACCCTATCAAATCCCTTATCAGTAGAACATACCCTTTCAGTAGAACCCCCTGCACTGATAGGAACTGTATCGTATGTAGATTTAGCCCACAAACGAACTGCAAAACCAGAAATGTGGTCTATAGTATAAGATGTACAGAGGGACGATGCAGAAATAAGACAACGACATATGTAGGCGAAACAGCAAGGAGTATAGGGGAGCGGGCAAACGACCATTGGAGGGAACTTAAGGAAGGGAAGAACTCATCAGTTCTGTACCAGCACGCTGAGCAAGAACATAGAGGCTCAATCAACAACATAGAAATTAAAATCTTATCTACACATAGCAGTGATGCAGCACTTAGACAAATTACTGAAGCTACACACATAATAGAAGGGAAACCTAGCCTGAATAGGAAACTAGAATGGAACACTAACATACGCCACTAACAAACCACAGCATGTGACAACATGTTACCCATAAACCAATAATAGGAACAAAGTATAATACAATACATAGATAAACAAATGGAATTAAATACTACATACGTTAACAAAATTTAATTAAACACATTAAAAAAAAAACAAAAAAAAAACACACACACACACACACATGAACATATAAATAAATAAAAACTAATACAAACGAACACGTATTAACAG